>NC_088407.1:12621747-12684247 GCF_034236695.1 Oncorhynchus nerka
TAGATTTTGCCCACTAGATGGCAGCAGTGTATGTACAACGTTTAACTGATTCAATGAACCATTGCATTTACTGTTCAAAAGTCTCACCACAATGTGCCGAATTGGTCAATTGATACATTTTCATGTACATAACCTACAAAAATGATATGTTAATACAAAATGTAAGTTTAAACACTCCCAGGAATGTCATAAATTATGAATCATTAGCTGGACACCGATCCCATAGAGGTTAATAAGCAGCATTAGGTAAAAATGGTTGATAAATACTCTTGGACAAATTGAAGGAGACATTTTCTGTTAAAAGTATAAACATGTTTTAATGTATCAATAACACCAATCTTTACCATCCTCATCACCTGAGAGACTTTACAAAACAAAACAACCAGGAAGTCCTGTTTACATTTGAGTCATTTAGCAGATGCTCTTATGCAGAATGTCTCCTTCTGGTCCCCCGTCGGTTTCGAACCCACAACCCAGGCATTGCAAGCACCATGCTCTACCAACTGAGTTAGATATAATAACCTGAACACACCAACAGACTTTGGCAGTGTTTATTTACATGGGCAGCCCAATTCTTATCCATTCCCGAGAACAAAATTGGGCCTTCATGTGCTGTTGGCTTTATTAGAGTTGGGAGAATGAGAATTTTTACAAAGAATTTGTACAATATATATTTTTTAAACATGTAAATGCTTAAAGGGATACTTAAGGATTTTGGCAATTGAAGCCCTTTATCTACTTCCCCTGAATCAGATGAACTCATAGATGCCATTTTTATGTCTAGGCATGCAGTTTACAGGAAGTTGCTAACTAGTGTTACCGCAATGACTGGCAGTTTATGGCAACTGCTAGCATGCTAGTAGATACTATAGACTTCCAGTTATTGTGCTAACACTATTTAGCATTGGCTCGCAAAACTACCTCCAACTTCCTTCATACTGGATGCAGAGACATACAATTTGTAAAATAAAACCCTAAAAGGCCTAAATCATAAAAGCCTAAATCCCGAGGTATCCCTTTAAGATCCCAGACTGCACCTTCAAGCAAGCTAAATGTATTGTTAGCAACATTGGCTAGCTTATCTAACTTGCTAAAATCTTAATGGTCGAAGAATTGTTCCGACTTCAAAAAGCACTTGAACACAATCATGTCACACTTGCGACTTCCTTCCTTCCTTGTTTTTTTTCCTTACACACACAATACAAAACATTAAAACGACAACATCGCACAAACATCCACAACATCACCCCAGCCCAGATCCACCTGCGCACACTCCCATCTCCAGGGCCCGCATCACTCTCCGTCACATGGCCTCAAACTGCACCATTTTGTTTATCTCCATTGCCCCACACACACCGTCAACATTTAGATAATAAAGCATTTGAATTGCAACTTGCTTATTGGGAAGTTTTCCACTTCGGATGTGCACGTGAATGCCCCAATAGTTTTCTTGCTTTGTGGATGTTTTTAACATGCATAAACAGATTGCTCTTCACACTGAAACTCTTCCCACAGTCGCCACAACTAAATGGTTTCTCTCCTGTGTGAGTCAGTATATGATTGTTTAGGGTCGTCTTGTGTCTGAATCTCTTCCCACAGTCGCCACAACTAAATGGTTTCTCTCCTGTGTGAGTCAGTATATGATTGTTTAGGGTCGTCTTGTGTCTGAATCTCTTCCCACAGTCGCCACAACTAAATGGTTTCTCTCCTGTGTGAGTCCGTATATGTTCGGTTAGAGTGTGCTTGCGACTGAAGCTTTTCCCACAGTCACCACAGCTAAAAGGTTTCTCTCCTGTGTGAGTCCGTATATGTTCGGTTAGAGTGTGCTTGCGACTGAAGCTTTTCCCACAGTCACCACAGCTAAATCGTTTCTCTCCTGCGTGAATCAGTTTATGTCTGGTTAGGGTCTTCTTGAGACTGAAGCCTTTCCCACAATCACCACAGCTAAAACATTTCTCTCCTGCGTGAGTCCTCATGTGCCTGGAAAGATCTTTTTTGAGTTTAAAGAACTTGCTACAAATGGAACAGGTGCAGAGTCGGACATGGGCCTTCAGTTTACAGGTGGAGTTGTAGCGTTTTTGGCAGAAGCGGCATTCACTGAGTCTCTTCTTGGTGAAAGTCACATGTCTCTGCAGGTCAGCTTTCAGAGGAAACGTTGCACCACAGTCATGGCAGTGGTGAGTTCTTCTAGACGTGGTGCCGAGTTTGGAACAGTGTTTCTCCAATAATGGGCTGGGATCCAATGGTGGACTGGGATCCAATGGTGGACTGGGATCCAATGGTGGACTGGGATCCAATGGTGGACTGGGATCCAATGGTGGGCTGGGATCCAATGGTGGACTGGGATCCAATGGTGGACTGGGATCCAATGGTGGGCTGGGATCCAATGGTGGGCTGGGATCCAATGGTGGGCTGGGATCAAATGGTGGACTGGGATCCAATGGTGGACTGGGATCCAATGGTGGACTGGGATCCAATGGTGGACTGGGATCCAATGGTGGGCTGGGATCCAATGGTGGACTGGGATCCAATGGTGGACTGGGATCCAATGGTGGACTGGGATCCAATGGTGGACTGGGATCCAATGGTGGACTGGGATCCAATGGTGGACTGGGATCCAATGCTGGACTGGGATCCAATGGTGGGCTGGGATCCAATGGTGGACTGGGATCCAATGGTGGACTGGGATCCAATAGTGGGCTGGGATCCAATAGTGGGCTGGGATCCAATGGTGGACTGGGATCCAATGGTGGACTGGGATCCAATGGTGGACTGGGATCCAATGGTGGGCTGGGACCCAATGGTGGATTGGGATCCAATGGTGACCTGCTGTCAAGTCCTACTGGGTCGCTGCTTACAGCTGAGCTGTGGCTGGAGGCATTGTTTTTATTATCTGGAGGGTCACAGGGAATGTTGAGACCCTTAATATGGATCATAGTGCCAAAAGGTTTGAGATCCACTGGTTTAGAGTCTCTCTCTGTTTTCCTCAGTCTGGGTTTGGGGAAGAGTCAATGACCAAAGTGGGTCCTCCTGATCACATTCACTTTTCACACAGGAAGGAGTAAATTGGAACTCTATGATATTAGGCTCCACCCCTTGAAGCTGCTCTTCCTCCTGACTGGTCCTGACTTCCTCCTGTTCCTCTTTAATCTGTTTGGTCTCTGGGTCCTTCTGCCCCAGACTGGGGCTCCACTCCTGCTCACAGTGCTGCTGCTCAGGGGGAACCTCTTCAGAGACAGAGAGCTGCAGGGAGTCTGGAGGGAATAAGAGGAGGAGCAGACATTATTTATGTACCACGTAATTAAATATAACACTTTAATCATACAGGTGAATTTTAGATGTCTATGATTTTAAATATCAAATGGCTTTATTTGCATGGATGTCTATGATCTACACAGCCTGTAGACCTGCCTGAGTCCAGCTAGGTATGTGCTCTTCTTAACACAACCCATATAAGACTTGGGTTCTCATTCCTACTATGGAACTCACTGTGACTAATGTGTACAAAAGTCCTGACACTCTGTCTAAACCTTAATAACCGTTGTGTTCAATACGGTTTTGGAAACCTTAGAAACTCAACTTTTATATCAACCCAAAATAATATACACCGATGCTGTTTTACCACAGATTCCCACAGGTGTTTAGTGTTGCACATTGACCTGAACTCCCTGAGCGAAAGGAAACAAAGAGTGGGATTAAAAACAAGCATTGGTTCGAATCATTTGTTTGGTTATTTTTGGACGATTATGAAGTTCAGTTTTTAGGTTTCCAAAAAAAACGTATCACAATCAAGAATCAATTGTTTTTTTTTAGATAGAGCTGAGACGCAGAGTTTTCTTTTTTAAATGTATCCCAAACTGTCAAGTAATTATTTAATCAGTGTTCATAAATTCCAATTATATTTATCTGTCTGATACCCAGAGTTTGTAAAGTTCTGGTCTTAAATAAAAACAGACAGAATTCCCAGCTCACAATTGATTAGGTTCCAATTTATTTGCGAGAGCTCCAAAGTTCACAAATCCATTCCTTCCTATCATCCTAAACTACGCACACACATACACACCAACAGGGATTTTCTCATGAGTCTAACCACAGTTTATAACCCCTCAACTGACCGTTCCAGGCTCCCCCAGACACTATAACTCTGGAGGAGCCCTCCCTGTCCTCTCCTATCTCCACATACATTCCTTTCTTCCTAGGTCCATGCCATATAACCCCTTCCTAATGGACAAACATTATTTAATACTATAAGAAAGACCGGGTAGAATTCTTGCCAGTTATAGTGCAGTATACCTCATTTAGTCATTATTGATGAAGATCCCATAACACAAACAAAAACTATTCATTCCAAAGTTAAACAAACTCTTTGCACAAGGACGACTTTTAAAAAAGTCCAATGAAAATTTTACAAAAACACATTTACTGGAAGAACAGTGCAGAATGACGGTAAAATCTCTGTATGTTTTTTTATGTGACCCAAGTTTTCTAAAAACTGTTAAATATATATTCTGAGTCAAGATTCAAAGATGTCTGCAGAAAGAATGGGATGTCAGCTATGATATTACACATCTTTTTTTAAACTATACTGAACAAGAATATAAACAACATGTAACGTGTTGGATCATTGCTATGCCAACTTCCGCGACGCATATAAGGCCCTGCCCCGCCCTCCTTTCGGAAAAGATGACCACGACTCCATTTTGTTGATCCCTGCCTACAGTCAGAAACTAAAACAAGAAGCTCCCGCGCTGAGGTCTGTTCAACGCTGGTCCGACCAATCTGATTCCACACTCCAAGACTGCTTCCATCACGTGGACTGGGATATGTTCCGTATTGTGTCAGACGACAACATTGACGAATACGCTGATTCGGTGAGCGAGTTCATTAGAACGTGCGTTGAAGATGTCGTTCCCATAGCAACGATTAAAACATTCCCTAACCAGAAACCGTGGATTGATGGCAGCATTCGCGTGGAACTGAAAGCGCGAACCACTGCTTTTAATCAGGGCAAGGTGACTGGAAACATGACCGAATACAAACAGTGTAACTATTCCCTCCGCAAGGCAATCAAACAAGCTAAGCGTCAGTATAGAGACAAAGTAGAATTTCAATTCAACGGCTCAGACACAAGAGATATGTGGCAGGGTCTACAGTCAATCACGGACTACAAAAAGAAAAACAGCCCCGTCACGGACCAGGATGTCTTGCTCCCAGGCAGACTAAACAACTTTTTTGCCCGCTTTGAGGACCACTGACATGGCCCGCAAATAAAACATGCGGACTCTCCTTCACTGCAGCCGACATGAGGAAAACATTTAAACGTGTCAACCCTCGCAAGGCTGCAGGCCCAGACGGCAGGCCCAGACGGCATCCCCAGCCGCGCCCTCAGAGCATGCGCAGACCAGCTGGCTGGTGTGTTTACGGACATATTCAATCAATCCCTATCCCAGTCTGTTGTTCCCACATGCTTCAAGAGGGCCACCATTGCTCCTGTTCCCAAGAAAGCTAAGGTAACTAAGCTAAACGACTACCGCCCCGTAGCACTCACTTCCGTCATCATGAGGTGCTTTGAGAGACTAGTCAAGGACCATATCACCTCCACCCTACCTGACACCCTAGACCCACTCCAATTTGCTTACCGCCCAAATAGGTCCACAGACGATGCAATCTCAACCACACTGCACACTGCCCTAACCCATCTGGACAAGAGGAATACCTATGTGAGAATGCTGTTCATAGACTACAGCTTGGCATTTAACACCATAGTGCCCTCCAAGCTCGTCATCAAGCTCGAGACCCTGGGTCTCGACCCCGCCCTGTGCAACTGGGTACTGGACTTCCTGACGGGCCGCCCCCAGGTGGTGAGGGTAGGCAACAACATCTCCACCCCGCTGATCCTCAACACTGGGGCCCCACAAGGGTGCGTTCTGAGCCCTCTCCTGTACTCCCTGTTCACCCACGACTGCGTGGCCACACACGCCTCCAACTCAATCATCAAGTTTGCGGACAACACAACAGTGGTAGGCTTGATTACCAACAACGACGAGACGGCCTACAGGGTGAGGGCCCTCGGAGTGTGGTGTCAGGAAAATAACCTCACACTCAACGTCAACAAAACTAAGGAGATGATTGTGGACTTCAGGAAACAGCAGAGGGAACACCCCCCTATCCACATCGATGGAACAGTAGTGGATCGGGTAGTAAGTTTTAAGTTCCTCGGCGTACACATCACAGACAAACTGAATTGGTCCACCCACACAGACAGCATCGTGAAGAAGGCGCAGCAGCGCCTCTTCAACCTCAGGAGGCTGAAGAAATTCGGCTTGTCACCAAAAGCACTCACAAACTTCTACAGATGCACAATCGAGATCATCCTGTCGGGCTGTATCACCGCCTGGTACGGCAACTGCTCCGCCCACAACCCTAAGGCTCTCCAGAGGGTAGTGAGGTCTGCACAACGCATCACCGGGGGCAAACTACCTGCCCTCCAGGACACCTACACCACCCGATGTCACAGGAAGGCCATAAAGATCATCAAGGACAACAACCACCCGAGCCACTGCCTGTTCACCCCGCGATCATCCAGAAGGCGAGGTCAGTATAGGTGCATCAAAGCAGGGACCGAGAGACTGAAAAACAGCTTCTATCTCAAGGCCATCAGACTGTTAAACAGCCACCACTAACATTGAGTGGCTGCTGCCAACACACTGACTCAACTCCAGCCACTTTAATAATGGGAATTGATGGGAAATTATGTAAAATATATCACTAGCCACTTTAAACAATGCTACCTAATATAATGTTTACATACCCTACATTATTCATCTCATATGTATACGTATATACTGTACTCTATATCATCTACTGCATCCTTATGTAATACATGTATCACTAGCCACTTTAACTATGCCACTTTGTTTACATACTCATCTCATATGTATATACTGCACTCAATACCATCTACTGTATCTTGCCTATGCCGCTCTGTACCATCACTCATTCATATATCTTTATGTACATATTCTTTATCCCCTTACACTTGTGTCTATAAGGTAGTAGTTTTGGAATTGTTAGCTAGATTACTTGTTGGTTATTACTGCATTGTCGGAACTAGAAGCACAAGCATTTCGCTACACTCGCACTAACATCTGCTAACCATGTGTATGTGACAAATACAATTTGATTTGGTCCCATGTTTCATGAGCTGAAAAAAAAGATTCCAGAAATCCTCAATATGCACAAAAAGCTTATTTCTCTCAAATTTTGCACACAAATTTGTTTACATCCCTGTTAGTGAGCATTTCTCCTTTGCCAAGGTGTGGCATATCAAGAAGCTGATTAAAAGGAATGATCATTACACAGGTGTACCTTCTGCGGGGATAATAAAAGGCCACTCTAAAATGTGCAGTTTTGTCACACAACTATAATGCCAAAAATGTCTCAACTTTTGGGGGAGCAATTGGCCTGCTGACTGCAGGAATGTCCAACAGAGCTGTTGCAGAGAATTGAATGTTCATTTCTCTACCATAATCCACCTCCAACGTCATTTTATAGAATTTGGCATTACATCCAACCGGCCTCACAACCGCAGACCACGTGTAAACAACACCAGCCCAGGACCTCCACATCTGGCTGTTTCACCAGCAGGATCGTCTGAGACCAGCCACCCAGACAGCTGATGAAACTGTGGGTTTGTACAACTGAAGAGTTACTGCACAAACTGTCAGAAAGCGCCTCAGGGAAGATCATTTGCTCGTCGTCCTCACCGGGGCCGTGATCTGACTGCAGTTCCGTATCGTAAACAACTTCAGTGAGCAAATGTTCACCTTTGATGGCCAATGGCACTCTGGAGAAGTGTGCCCTTCACGGATGAATCCCAGTTTCAACAGATAGCAGACAGCGTGTATGGCGTCGTGTGGGAGAGCGGTTTGCTGATGTTAATGTTGTGAACAGATTGCCCCATGGGGGCAGTGGGGTTATGGAATGGGCAGGCATAACAATAGCATTTTATTGATGGCAATTTGAATGCACAGAGATACTGTGACGAGATCCTGAGGCCCATTGTCGTGACATTCATCCACGGCCATCACCTCATGTTTCAGCGTGATAATGCAGAGCCCCATGTTGCAAGGATCTGTACACAATTCCTTGAAGCTGAAATTGTCCCAGTTCTTCCATGGCCTGCATACTCACCAGACATGTCGCCCATGTTTGGGATGTTCGAGCATGTTTGGGATGCACTGGATTGACGTGTAAGACAGCGTGTTCCAGTTCCCACCAATACCCAGCAACTCCGCACAGCCATTGAAGAGGAGTGGGACAACATTCCACAGGCCACAATCAACAGCCTGATCAACACTATACAAAGTAGATGTGTCGCGCTGCATGAGGCAAATTGGTGGCCACACCAGATACTGACTGGTTTTCTGATCAACGCCCCTACCATTTTTTAAAAGGTATCTGTGACCAACAGATGCATATCTCTGAAAATCCATAGATTAGGGCCTAATGAGTTTATTTCAGTTGACTGATTTCCTTATATGAATTGTTACTCTGTAAAATCTTTGAAATTGTTGCAGTTTGCACATTTATGTTTTTGTTCAGTGTATATTTAAGTTGACCCTGAAGTGGATTAACACCTGATAACAGAATGACATCATGGGTCCCTGATCTTGTACTACACAGAAATGCATGGAAATATTATGGATTCCGTAACAGAATGACACTTTTAAGCACTTCATGAATCATAAACAAACACAATAATGAATTGGTAGGTACACATATAGTTCTTACTTCTGTAAACTTTCATTAACCTTCCTCATGAGGGAGAGAAATTAGAAAACGATCTTAAAGATCCAATGAGCTCCAAAAGTATTGGGACAGTGACAATGTTTTTTTTTTGTTTGTTCTGGCTCTGTACTCCAGCACTTGAAATGATACCATGAGGTTAAAGTGCAGACTGTCAACTTTAATTGATATTGGGTGAACCGTTTAGAAATTACATCACGTTTTGTACAAAATCCCCACATTTTAGGGGACCAAAAGTATTGGGACAAATTCACTTATATGTGGTATTAATGTAGTCAAAACGGAGCCAAAACAACAACGAAAATGTGTTACTGTCCCAATACTAATGGAGCTACTAACTGTATGTGGGGTTTTTGTAACAATAACAAGACACTGGGTAATGCTCTTAAAAACTCACATTAGGCAAATCATTTCTGCAAAATGAAACATAGTTAAAATTAGTTGAAATGAGTTGGCCTTCCTTAGTGGTCTTTAACTTCAGTATTATTGTGTTTTGATGTATTTCTTATATATTTGCCTGGTAGATGTTTAAGACCCCTTTTCCATGTATTTATTTTTAACCAGAAATCAAAGCCTTTGCTTATTCCTAAAACAAAAAATAACATGTGTCTATGCCTTTATTAATATATACATTTGACATGCTTCTATGAATTTCACATGTTGGTGCTCATGGGTCCTTTAACTTGGGAATGGCCTTTGACCATTAACCCTCAGCTGATCAAAAGAAAGATTTAATATCTCCAATGAAATTGCGTCGGCGTCAGAATGACGAAGCCAACCAGTTATGCTATTTCAATACGTTTTTCGTGACACACAACTTTTAAATGATGCACGGGTGGATCTTACATTAAATAGCTTAGCTAACTGTTCTTTCAAATAGATTCACAGTGACTCACTTTAGCCAAACAGTTTATAAATAAAGTAGAACTATAACTAGCTATCAGTATCTAAATACGAACCTATTCTACATAGTTGCATCTCCGGTGTGATCCGCAGCAGTCTCCGTAGCCGATCATTCTCCTCCTGGTACTCCACTACCGTTTTCTCAACTGCCCCGAAAATCTCCACAGCAGCCGCGGTTAAACGCTCATTTAAAAACACACGAAACAACTGTAGTTTAGACATTTTCAGTCAAAAGGGAGTTGGGTAACGTTACCCAACTTAGTTCAGTCAGTATGTCTTTCTTTACTTCACACAAGGATTGCAAAATCAAAACAAAGTCTTCTCCAATCCTATTTCCGTGTTCTAGTCAAATAATAATTTTAAACATGCTTTCCTTGGTTGTAGCGGGTAGCGAACACGGAAAAGAACAATAGCGCCGCCAGCTGGATTGGGGCAGCCTACAAACCAGTAGAAACTGGTTTAGGATCATCAGGAGTCGACTTTATAACATTATACAATATTAAATAAATATCATCAATGAGCAGCATTAGGTGAAATCTGATGAAACATACTCTAGGACAAGAGCAAGGAGACCTTTTCTGAAATGTTATTTGATGTATCAATCACATCAGTCCAAACATTTTCTCATCAGCATGACAGAAATGACAAAACAGAGGAATTTATATTCTAATTATGTGAGAACATCAACGGACTTTGAACAGCAGACCAGTGAGTTTCCTCCAATACTCTGTACTGTTTAATCATTACATCAGCCTTTCCTTCCAGTTCTCTGCTGCCAATGACTGAAGCAAACTGCAAAAATCACTGAAGCTGGAGACTCATATCTCCCTCACTAGCTTTAAGCACCAACTGTCAGAGCAGATCACAGATCACTGCACCTGTACATAGCCCATCTGATTTGATTTGATTTTGATTTGATCTGTAAAGAGCCCATCTAACTACCTCATCCCCATACGGTATTTATTTATTTATCTTGCTCCTTTGCACCCCAGTATCTCAACTTGCACATTCATCTTTTGCACATCTATAACTCCAGTGTTTTAATTGCTATATTGTAATTACTTCGCCACTATGGCCTATTTATTGCCTTACCTCCCTTAATCTTACCTCATCTGCACACACTGTATATGTACTTTTCTACTGTATTATTGTCTGTATGTTTGTGTAACAGTATAACTTTAGACCGTCCCCTTGCCAGAACCAGGAACCTTCTGCACACATCAACAACAGTCACCCACGAAGCATCGTTACCCATCGCTCCACAAAAGCCGCTGTCCTTGCAGAGCAAGGGGAACCACTACTTCAAGGTCTCAGAGCAAGTGACGTCACCGATTGAAACGCTATTTAGCGCGCACCGCTAACTAAGCTATCCGTTACATTTGTTTATTCCATGTGTAACTCTGTGTTTTTGTATGTGTCGAACTGCTTTGCTTTATCGTGGCCAGGTCACAGTTGTAAATGAGAACTTGTTCTCAACTGGCCTACCTGGTAAAATAAAGGTGAAATAAAATGTAAAAAAAAAAAAAAATTGAATACATCTTTATTTATTTACCTTGACCTTTTAGTCATTTAGCAGACAGTTTTATCCAAAGTGACTTACAGTCAGTTCATTCATCTAAAGATAGCTAGGTAAGACAAGCACATATCAAATAAAATAACATTGTATTTCTCACATGCACTGAATACAACAGGTGTAGTAGACATTACAGTGAAATGCTGAATACAACAGGTGTAGTAGACCTCACAGTGAAATGCTGAATACAACAGGTGTAGTAGACCTCACAGTGAAATGCTGAATACAACAGGTGTAGTAGACCTTAGAGTGAAATGCTGAATACAACAGGTGTAGTAGACCTTACAGTGAAATGCTGAATACAACAGGTGTAGTAGACGTTACAGTGAAATGCTGAATACAACAGGTGTAGTAGACCTTACAGTGAAATGCTGAATACAACAGGTGTAGTAGACCTTACAGTGAAATGCTGAATACAACAGGTGTAGTAGACCTTACAGTGAAATGCTGAATACAACAGGTGTAGTAGACCTCACAGTGAAATGCTGAATACAACAGGTGTAGTAGACCTTACAGTGAAATGCTGAATACAACAGGTGTAGTAGACCTTACAGTGAAATGCTGAATACAACAGGTGTAGTAGACCTTACAGTGAAATGCTGAATACAACAGGTGTAGTAGACCTTACAGTGAAATGCTGAATACAACAGGTGTAGTAGACCTCACAGTGAAATGCTGAATACAACAGGTGTAGTAGACGTTACAGTGAAATGCTGAATACAACAAGTGTAGTAGACCTTACAGTGAAATGCTGAATACAACAGGTGTAGTAGACCTTACAGTGAAATGCTGAATACAACAGGTGTAGTAGACCTTACAGTGAAATGCTGAATACAACAGGTGTAGTAGACCTTACAGTGAAATGCTGAATACAACAGGTGTAGTAGACCTTACAGTGAAATGCTGAATACAACAGGTGTAGTAGACCTTACAGTGAAATGCTGAATACAACAGGTGTAGTAGACCTTACAGTGAAATGCTGAATACAACATTTACATTTACATTTAAGTCATTTAGCAGACGCTCTTATCCAGAGCGACTTACAAATTGGTGCTTTCACCTTATGACATCCAGTGGAACAGCCACTTTACAATAGTGCATCTAGGTCTTTTAAGGGGGGAGGGGAGAAGGATTACTTTATCCTATCCTAGGTATTCCTTAAAGAGGTGGGGTTTCAGGTGTCTCCGGAAGGTGGTGATTGACTCCGCTGTCCTGGCGTCGTGAGGGAGTTTGTTCCACCATTGGGGGGCCAGAGCAGCGAACAGTTTTGACTGGGCTGAGCGGGAACTGTACTTCCTCAGTGGTAGGGAGGCGAGCAGGCCAGAGGTGGATGAACGCAGTGCCCTTGTTTGGGTGTAGGGCCTGATCAGAGCCTGGAGGTAGTGAGGTGCCGTTCCCCTCACAGCTCCGTAGGCAAGCACCATGGTCTTGTAGCAGATGCGAGCTTCAACTGGAAGCCAGTGGAGAGAGCGGAGGAGCGGGGTGACGTGAGAGAACTTGGGAAGGTTGAACACCAGACGGGCTGCGGCGTTCTGGATGAGTTGTAGGGGTTTAATGGCACAGGCAGGGAGCCCAGCCAACAGCGAGTTGCAGTAATCCAGACGGGAGATGACAAGTGCCTGGATTAGGACCTGCGCCGCTTCCTGTGTGAGGCAGGGTCGTACTCTGCGGATGTTGTAGAGCATGAACCTACAGGAACGGGCCACCGCCTTGATGTTATTTGAGAACGACAGGGTGTTGTCCAGGATCACGCCAAGGTTCTTAGCGCTCTGGGACGAGGACACAATGGAGTTGTCAACCGTGATGGCGAGATCATGGAACGGGCAGTCCTTCCCCGGGAGGAAGAGCAGCTCCGTCTTGCCGAGGTTCAGCTTGAGGTGATGATCCGTCATCCACACTGATATGTCTGCCAGACATGCAGAGATGCGATTCGCCACCTGGTCGTCAGAAGGGGAAAGGAGAAAATTAATTGTGTGTCGTCTGCATAGCAATGATAGGAGAGACCATGTGAGGTTATGACAGAGCCAAGTGACTTGGTGTATAGCGAGAATAGGAGAGGGCCTAGAACAGAGCCCTGGGGGACACCAGTGGTGAGAGCACGTGGTGAGGAGACGGTTCTCGCCACGCCACCTGGTAGGAGCGACCTGTCAGGTAGGACGCAATCCAAGCGTGGGGCGCGCCGGGAGATGCCCAACTCGGAGAGGGTGGAGAGGAGGATCTGATGGTTCACAGTATCGAAGGCAGCCGATAGGTCTAGAAGGATGAGAGCAGAGGAGAGAGAGTTAGCTTTAGCAGTGCGGAGCGCCTCCGTGATACAGAGAAGAGCAGTCTCAGTTGAATGACTAGTCTTGAAACCTGACTGATTTGGATCAAGAAGGTCATTCTGAGAGAGATAGCGGGAGAGCTGGCCAAGGACGGCACTTTCAAGAGTTTTGGAGAGAAAAGAAAGAAGGGATACTGGTCTGTAGTTGTTGACATCGGAGGGATCGAGTGTAGGTTTTTTCAGAAGGGGTGCAACTCTCGCTCTCTTGAAGACGGGAGGGACGTAGCCAGCGGTCAGGGATGAGTTGATGAGCGAGGTGAGGTAAGGGAGAAGGTCACCGGAGATGGTCTGGAGAAGAGAGGAGGGGATAGGGTCAAGCGGGCAGGTTGTTGGGCGGCCGGCCGTCACAAGACGCGAGATGTCATCTGGAGAGAGAGGGGAGAAAGAGGTCAGAGCACAGGGTAGGGCAGTGTGAGCAGAACCAGCGGTGTCGTTTGACTTAGCAAACGAGGATCGGATGTTTTTTATTTATTTTATTTTTTATTTCACCTTTATTTAACCAGGTAGGCTAGTTGAGAACAAGTTCTCATTTGCAACTGCGACCTGGCCAAGATAAAGCATAGCAGTGTGAACAGACAACACAGAGTTACACATGGAGTAAGCAATTAACAAGTCAATAACACAGTAGAAAAAAAAATGGGCAGTCTATATACAATGTGTGCAAAAGGCATGAGGTAGGCGAATAATACAATTTTGCAGATTAACACTGGGGTGATAAATGATCAGATGGTCATGTACAGGTAGAGATATTGGTGTGCAAAAGAGCAGAAAGGTAAATAAATAAATAAAATAAAAAAACAGTATAAAAACAGTATGGGGATGAGGTAGGTGAAAATGGGTGGGCTATTTACCAATAGACTATGTACAGCTGCAGCGATCGGTTAGCTGCTCGGATAGCTGATGTTTGAAGTTGGTGAGGGAGATAAAAGTCTCCAACTTCAGCGATTTTTGCAGTTCATTCCAGTCACAGGCAGCAGAGTACTGGAACGAGAGGCGGCCAAATGAGGTGTTGGCTTTAGGGATGATCAGTGAGATACACCTGCTGGAGCGTGTGCTACGGATGGGTGTTGCCATCGTGACCAGTGAACTGAGATAAGGCGGAGCTTTACCTAGCATGGACTTGTAGATGACCTGAGCCAGTGGGTCTGGCGACGAATATGTAGCGAGGGCCAGCCGACTAGAGCATACAAGTCGCAGTGGTGGGTGGTATAAGGTGCTTTGGTGACAAAACGGATGGCACTATGATAGACTGCATCCAGTTTGCTGAGTAGAGTGTTGGAAGCCATTTTGTAGATGACATCGCCGAAATCGAGGATCGGTAGGATAGTCAGTTTTACTAGGGTAAGCTTGGCGGCGTGAGTGAAGGAGGCTTTGTTGCGGAATAGAAAGCCGACTCTTGATTTGATTTTCGATTGGAGATGTTTGATGTGAGTCTGGAAGGAGAGTTTGCAGTCTAGCCAGACACCTAGGTACTTATAGATGTCCACATATTCAAGGTCGGAACCATCCAGGGTGGTGATGCTAGTCGGGCATGCGGGTGCAGGCAGCGATCGGTTGAAAAGCATGCATTTGGTTTTACTCGCGTTTAAGAGCAGTTGGAGGCCACGGAAGGAGTGCTGTATGGCATTGAAGCTCGTTTGGAGGTTAGATAGCACAGTGTCCAATGACGGGCCGAAAGTATATAGAATGGTGTCGTCTGAGAGGTGGATCAGGGAATCGCCCGCAGCAAGAGCAACATCATTGATATATACAGAGAAAAGAGTCGGCCCGAGAATTGAACCCTGTGGCACCCCCATAGAGACTGCCAGAGGACCGGACAGCATGCCCTCCGATTTGACACACTGAACTCTGTCTGCAAAGTAATTGGTGAACCAGGCAAGGCAGTCATCCGAGAAACCGAGGCTATTGAGTCTGCCGATAAGAATATGGTGATTGACAGAGTCGAAAGCCTTGGCGAGGTCGATGAAGACGGCTGCACAGTACTGTCTTTTATCGATGGCGGTTATATGTCGTCGACCTTCTTTTCAAAATGGTTGACGAAGTCATCTGCAGAGAGGGAGGAGGGGGGGAGGGGGAGGAGGATTCAAGAGGGAGGAGAAGGTGGCAAAGAGCTTCCTAGGGTTAGAGGCAGATGCTTGGAATTTAGAGTGGTAGAAAGTGGCTTTAGCAGCAGAGAGAGAAGAGGAAAATGTAGAGAGGAGGGAGTGAAAGGATGTCAGGTCCGCAGGGAGGCGAGTTTTCCTCCATTTCCGCTCGGCTGCCCGGAGCCCTGTTCTGTGAGCTCGCAATGAGTCGTCGAGCCACGGAGCGGGAGGGGAGGACCGAGCCGGCCTGGAGGATAGGGGACATAGAGAGTCAAAGGATGCAGAAAGGGAGGAGAGGAGGGTTGAGGAGGCAGAATCAGGAGATAGGTTGGAGAAGGTTTGAGCAGAGGGAAGAGATGATAGGATGGAAGAGGAGAGAGTAGCGGGGGAGAGAGAGCGAAGGTTGGGACGGCGCGATACCATCCGAGTAGGGGCAGTGTGGGAAGTGTTGGATGAGAGCGAGAGGGAAAAGGATACAAGGTAGTGGTCGGAGACTTGGAGGGGAGTTGCAATGAGGTTAGTGGAGGAACAGCATCTAGTAAAGATGAGGTCGAGCGTATTGCCTGCCTTGTGAGTAGGGGGAAGGTGAGAGGGTGAGGTCAAAAGAGGAGAGGAGTGGAAAGAAGGAGGCAGAGAGGAATGAGTCAAAGGTAGACGTGGGGAGGTTAAAGTCGCCCAGAACTGTGAGAGGTGAGCCGTCCTCAGGAAAGGAGCTTATCAAGGCATCAAGCTCATTGATGAACTCTCCGAGGGAACCTGGAGGGCGATAAATGATAAGGATGTTAAGCTTGAAAGGGCTGGTAACTGTGACAGCATGGAATTCAAAGGAGGCGATAGACAGATGGGTAAGGGGAGAAAGAGAGAATGACCACTTGGGAGAGATGAGGATCCCGGTGCCACCACCCCGCTGACCAGAAGCTCTCGGGGTGTGCGAGAGCACGTGGGCGGACGAAGAGAGAGCAGTAGGAGTAGCGGTGTTGTCTGTGGTGATCCATGTTTCCGTCAGAGTCAAGAAGTCGAGGGACTGGAGGGAGGCATAGGCTGAGATGAACTCTGCCTTGTTGGCCGCAGATCGGCAGTTCCAGAGGCTACCGGAGACCTGGAACTCCACGTGGGTCGTGCGCGCTGGGACCACCAGATTAGGGTGGCTGCGGCCATGCGGTGTGGAGCGTTTGTATGGTCTGTGCAGAGAGGAGAGAACAGGGATAGACAGACACATAGTTGACAGGCTAGAGAAGAGGCTACGCTAATGCAGAGGAGATTGGAATGACAAGTGGACTACACGTCTCGAATGTTCAGAAAGTTAAGCTTACGTAGCAAGAATCTAATTGACTAAAATGATTAAAATGATAGAGTACTGCTGGGGTAGGCTAGCTGCGTTGTTGACACTACCCTAATCAAGTCGTACCGTTGAGTGTGAAGTTTCTACAATGCTGCTTATCGGGAGCCAGCTGGCTAGCTAGCAGTGTTGGTTACGTTACGTTGCGTTAGGAGAACGACAATAGCTGGCTAGCTAACCTAGAAAATCGCTCTAGACTACACAATTATCTTTGAAACAAAGACGGCTATGTAGCTAGCTATGTAGCTAGCTACGATCAAACAAATCACACCGTTGGGACTGTAATGAAATGAAATGAAAAAGTGATACTACCTGTGGAGCGACGCGGAATGCGACCGGAATGCGAAAGTTCTATTCAGTAGACGTTGGCTGGCTATTGGCTAGCTAGGAGTGTCTCCTACGTTAAGGACGACAAAATAGCTGGCTAGCTAACCTCGGTGAATTAAGATAATCACTCTAAGACTACACACTCTAAACTACACAATTATCTTGGATACGAAGACAGCAAAGACAACTATGTAGCTATCTAATACTACACTAATCAAGTCGTTCGGTTGAGTGTGATAGTTACTACAGTGCTACGGTAGCCGGTGAACGTATGCTAGCTGGCTAGCTGCTAGGCAGATAGGAGGGCGACGAAATACGATAATAACGCAATTATCACTCTAAGACTCCACACTCTAAGCTACACAATTATCTTGGATACGAAGACAGCAAAGACAACTATGTAGCTAGCTATGTAGCTAGCTAACACTACACTAATCAAGTCGTTCAGTTGAGTGTGATAGTTACTACAGTGCTACGGTAGCCGGTGAACGTATGCTAGCTGGCTAGCTGCTAGGCAGATAGGAGGGCGACGAAATACGATAATAACGCAATTATCACTCTAAGACTCCACACTCTAAGCTACACAATTATCTTGGATACGAAGACAGCAAAGACAACTATGTAGCTAGCTATGTAGCTAGCTAACACTACACCAATCAAGACGTTCAGTTGAGTGTGATAGTTACTACAGTGCTACGGTAGACGGTGAACGTGTTGGACAGATAGGAGACGACAGATAGGAGACGACGAAATACGATAATTACGCAATTATCTTTGATACAACGACGACTATGTAGCTAGCTAAGAGGAAATTGCTAAGATTGTTGAATACAACAGGTGTAGTAGACCTTACAGTGAAATGCTGAATACAACAGGTGTAGTAGACCTCACAGTGAAATGCTGAATACAACAGGTGTAGTAGACCTTACAGTGAAATGCTGAATACAACAGGTGTAGTAGACCTTACAGTGAAATGCTGAATACAACAGGTGTAGTAGACCTTACAGTGAAATGCTGAATACAACAGGTGTAGTAGACCTTACAGTGAAATGCTGAATACAACAGGTGTAGTAGACCTTACAGTGAAATGCTGAATACAACAGGGGTAGTAGACCTTACAGTGAAATGCTGAATACAACAGGTGTAGTAGACCTTGCAGTGAAATGCTGAACAGGTGTAGTAGCAGTGAAATGCTGAATACAACAGGTGTAGTAGACCTTACAGTGAAATGCTGAATACAACAGGTGTAGTAGACCTTACAGTGAAATGCTGAATACAACAGGTGTAGTAGACCTCACAGTGAAATGCTGAATACAACAGGTGTAGTAGACCTGACAGTGAAATGCTGAATACAACAGGTGTAGTAGACCTTACAGTGAAATGCTGAATACAACAGGTGTAGTAGACGTTACAGTGAAATGCTGAATACAACAGGTGTAGTAGACCTCACAGTGAAATGCTGAATACAACAGGTGTAGTAGACCTCACAGTGAAATGCTGAATACAACAGGTGTAGTAGACGTTACAGTGAAATGCTGAATACAACAGGTGTAGTAGACCTTAGAGTGAAATGCTGAATACAACAGGTGTAGTAGACCTCACAGTGAAATGCTGAATACAACAGGTGTAGTAGACCTGACAGTGAAATGCTGAATACAACAGGTGTAGTAGACCTTACAGTGAAATGCTGAATACAACAGGTGTAGTAGACGTTACAGTGAAATGCTGAATACAACAGGTGTAGTAGACCTTACAGTGAAATGCTGAATACAACAGGTGTAGTAGACCTTACAGTGAAATGCTGAATACAACAGGGGTAGTAGACCTTACAGTGAAATGCTGAATACAACAGGTGTAGTAGACCTTACATTGAAATGCTGAATACAACAGGTGTAGTAGACCTCACAGTGAAATTCTGACTTACAAGCCCTTAACCAACAATGCAGTTGAAGAAATAAAGTTACGAAAATATTTACTAAATAAACTAAACTAAAGTAAAAAATAAAAAGTAAGGATCTGGGAATCTTTTCAGTCTCCTGAGGGGGAAAAGGTGTTCTTGTGCCCTCTTCACAAATGTCTTGGTGTGTTTGGACCATGATAGTTTGTTGGTGATGTGGACACTGTTCGGCCCTCCTTTCCTGTAGTCCACGATCATCTCCTATTTCTTGCTCACATTGAGGGAGGTCAGAGACTGTTGTTTCATCAGAAAACTTAATGATGGTGTTGGAGTCGTGCTTGGCCATGCAGTCATGGGTGAACAGGGAGTACAGGAGGGGACTGAGCACGCACCACTGAGGGGTCCCTGTGTTGAGGATCAGCGTGGTAGATGTGTTGTGCACTACCCTTACCACGTGGGGGCAGCCCGTCAGGAAGTCCAGGATCCAGTTACAGAGGTAGGTGTTTATAGTCCCAAGGTCCTTAGCTTAGTGATGAGCTTCGTGGGCACTATGGTGTTGAACGCTGAGCTGTAGTCAATGAACAGCATTCTCACATAGGTGTTCCTTTTGTCCAGGTGGGAAAGGGCAGTGTGGAGTGCGATTGAGATTGCGTCATCTGTGGATCTGTTGGGGCAGTATTTGAAATGGAGTGGGTCAAGCGTTTCCACGATGATGGTTTTGATGTGAGCCACGACCAGCCTCTCAAAGCACTGTCATGGCTACCGACGTGAGTGCTACGGTGTGGTAGTCATTTAGTCAAGTTACATTTGCATTCTTGGGCACAGGGACTATGCTGGTCTGCTTGAAACATGTAGTTATTCCAGACTCGGTCAGGGAGAGGTTGAAAATGTCAGTGAAGACACTTGCCAGTTGGTCCGCACATGCTCTGAGTACACGTCCTGGTAATCTGTCGGGCCCAGCAGCCTTGTGAATGTTGACCTGTTTAAAGGTCTTGCTCACATCAGCTGTGGATAGCGTGATCACACAGTTTTCCAGAACAGCTGGTGCACTCATGCATGTTTCAGTGTTATTTCCTCAAGACAGAAGTTATCAGCAAAGTCAGTGCTACTAGAAAAAGACAAGCACAATATATGTATATATATACAGTGGGGCAAAAAAGTATTTAGTCAGCCACCAATTGTGCAAGTTCTCCCACTTAAAAAGATGAGAGAGGCCTGTAATTTTCATCATAGGTACACTTCAACTATGACAGACAAAATGAGGAAATAAAATTCAGTAAATCACATTGTAGGATTTGTAATGAATTTATTTGCAAATTATGGTGGAAAATAAGTATTTGGTCAATAACAAAAGTTTATTTCAATAGTCTTCACAAGGTTTTCACACACTGTTGCTGGTATTTTGGCCCATTCCTCCATGCAGATCTCCTCTAGAGCAGTGATGTTTTGGGGCTGTTGCTGGGCAACACGGACTTTCAACTCCCTCCAAAGATTTTCTATGGGGTTGAGATCTGGAGACTGGCTAAGTCACTCCAGGAACTTGAAATGCTTCTTACGAAGCCACTCCTTCGTTGCCCGGGCGGTGTGTTTGGGATCATTGTCATGCTGAAAGACCCAGCCACTAAGACCCAGCCAATAATTGCTCCCACAGTTGATTTCTTCAAACCAAGCTGCTTACCTATTGCAGATTCAGTCTTCCCAGCCTGGTGCAGGTCTACAATTTTGTTTCTGGTGTCCTTTGACAGCTCTTTGGTCTTGGCCATAGTGGAGTTTGGAGTGCGACTGTTTGAGGTTGTGGACATGTGTCTTTTATACTGATAACAAGTTCAAACAGGTGCCATCAATACAGGTAACGAGTGGAGGACAGAGGAGCCTCTTAAAGAAGAAGTTACAGGTCTGTGAGAGCCAGAAATCTTGCTTGTTTGTAGGTGACCAAATACTTATTTTCCAGCATAATTTGCAAATAAATTCATTTAAAAATCCTACAATGTGGTTTTCTGGATTTTTTTTCTCATTTTGTCTGTCGTTCCCATATCAACGATTAAAACATTCCCAAACCAGAAACCATGGATTGATGGCAGCATTCGCGTGAAACTGAACTCACGAACCACTGCTTTTAACCAGGGCAAGGTGACCGGAAACATGACCGAATACAAACAGTGTAGCTATTCCCTCCCAGTATAGAGACAAAGTAGAATCTCAATTCAACGGCTCAGACACAAGAGGTATGTGGTAGGGTCTATAGTCAATCACGGATTACAAAAAGAAAACCAGCCCGGTCACGGACCAGGATGTCTTGCTCCCAGGCAGACTAAATAACTTTTTTGCCCGCTTTGAGGACAATACAGTGCCACTGACACGGCCCGCAACAAAAACATGCGGACTCTCCTTCACTGCAGCCGATGTGAGTAAAACATTTAAACGTGTTAACCCTCGCAAGGCTGCAGGCCCAGACGGCACCCCCAGCCACGCCCTCAGAGCATGCGCAGACCAGCTGGCTGGTGTGTTTACGGACATATTCAATCAATCCTTATCCCAGTCTGCTGTTCCCACATGCTTCAAGAGGGCCACCATTGTTCCTGTTCCCAAGAAAGCTAAGGTAACTGAGCTAAACGGCTACCGCCCCCTACTTCCGTCATCATGAAGTGCTTTGAGAGACTAGTCAAGGACCATATCACCTCCACCCTACCTGATATCCTAGACCCACTCCAATTTGCTTACCGCCCAAATAGGTCCACAGACAATGCAATCTCAACCACACTGCACACTACCCTAACCCCGCTGGACAAGAGGAATACCTATGTGAGAATGCTGTTCATCGACTACAGCTCAGCATTTAACACCATAGTACCCTCCAAGCTCGTCATCAAGCTCGAGACCCTGGGTCTCGACCCCGCCCTGTGCAACTGGGTACTGGACTTCCTGACGGGCCTCCCCCAGGTGGTGAGGGTAGGTAACAACATCTCCACCCCGCTGATCCTCAACACTGGGGCCCCACAAGGGTGCGTTCTGAGCCCTCTCCTGTACTCCCTGTTTACCCACGACTACTTGGCCATGCACGCCTCCAACTCAATCATCAAGTTTGCGGACGACACTACAGTGGTAGGCTTGATTACCAACAACGATGAGACGGCCTACAGGGAGGAGGTGAGGGCCCTCGGAGTGTGGTGTCAGGAAAATAACCTCACACTCAACGTCAACAAAACTAAGGAGATGATTGTGGACTTCAGGAAACAGCAGAGGGAGCACTCCTCTATCCACATCAATGGGACAGTAGTGGAGAGGGTAGTAAGTTTTAAGTTCCTCGGCGTACACATCACAGACAAACTGAATTGGTCCACCCACACAGACAGCATCGTGACGCTCCGCCCACAACCGTAAGGCTCTCCAGAGGGTAGTGAGGTCTACACAACGCATCACCGGGGGCAGACTACCTGCCCTCCAGGACACCTACACCACCCGATGTCACAGGAAGGCCATAAAGATCATCAAGGACAACAACCACTCGAGCCACTGCCTGTTCACCCCGCTATCATCCAGAAGGCGAGGTCAGTACAGGTGCATCAAAGCAGGGACCGAGAGACTGAAAAACAGCTTCTATCTCAAGGCCATCAGACTGTTAAACAGCCACCACTAACATTAAGTGGCTGCTGCCAACACACTGACTCAACTCCAGCCACTTTAATAATGGGAATTGATGGAAATTGATGTAAAATATATCACTAGCCACTTTAAACAATGCTACTTAATATGTTTACATACCCAACATTATTAATCTTATATGTATATACTGTACTTTATATCATCTACTGCATCTTTATGTAATACATGTCATCACTAGCCACTTTAAACTATGCCACTTTGTTTACATACCCTACATTACTCATCTCATATGTATATACTGTACTCGATACCAGCTACTGCATCTTGCCTATGCCGTTCTGTACCATCACTCATTCATATCTTTATGTACATATTCTTTATCCCTTTACACTTGTGTGTATAAGGTAGTAGTTTTGGAATTGTTAGGTTAGATTACTCGTTGGTTATTACTGCATTGTCGGAACTAGAAGCACAAGCATTTCGCTACACTCTTATTAACATCTGTTAACCATGTGTATGTGACAAATACATTTGATTTGATTTTCATAGTTGAAGTGTACCTATGATGAAAATTACAGGCCTCTCTCATCTTTTTAAGCAGGAGAACTTGCACAATTGGTGGCTGACTAAATAACTGTTTGCCCCACTGTGTATACACAGTGCATTTGTAAATCATTCAAACCCCTTCCCTCTTTCACATTTTATTATGTTACATGTTGTTATGTCTTATTTTAAAATTGATTAAATAAATAAAAATCCTCAACAATCTACACCAAATAGTGACAAAGCAAGAGAAAAAACAATGAGTCTTTCTAAATGTATTAAAAATAACATAAAAACACAAATACCTTTATTACATAAGTATTCAGATCCTTTGTTAAGAACAATTCCCTTGAAAAGGCAGGAAGAGACCTTGAGAGGAATCAGGCTCTGAGGGCTGGCCAGTCCTCTTCTGGCTGTGCTGGGTGGAGATTATAAGAGTACATGGACATTAAGGCCATATCCTAGTCTCCCAATTTTTCTCCACCTATGCAGAGGCCTCTACTAGTCACCACAATGAGATCTGGGGTGAAGAGATCAACATTAAGATCTTGGATGATATCTGGAGAGAAGCTCCATCTAGAATTCACTCTTGTTCCAGCAATACCACCAGGTATCAATTGATACAATACAAAGTACTGCATACTTCATTACTCCGAAACTAAACTATATAGAACCTACCTCCATGTTTCTCCAATGTGTGACAGGTGTAAACTATATAGAATCTACCTCCATGTTTCCCCAATGTGTGACAGGTGTAAACTATATAGAATCTACCTCCATGTTTCCCCAATGTGTGACAGGTGTAAACTATATAGAATCTACCTCCATGTTTCCTCAATGTGTGACAGGTGTAAACTATATAGAATCTACCTCCATGTTTCCCCAATGTGTGACAGGTGTAAACTATATAGAATCTACCTCCATGTTGACAGGTGTAAACTATATAGAATCTACCTCCATGTTTCCCCAATGTGTGACAGGTGTAAAACCCTTAAGAGATAGATAAAGGACTCATCTTTGTATCGGTGACAGCCTCAATGGTGCTGCCCGTGCTATCTCCATTTTAAAGTAGTACATTTTCTTCTTCACGATTGGCTGATCCCTCCTGATGGATGACCCAACAGATTCTGGGTCCATATTTCTGTCTTCTGGATAAAGACCGGATTGTGAATGCTTACCTGACTGTCCTGTTGTCGTCACTATCATATTGTTGTCCTATTGTAGCTGTATGTCTTCAGCAATATTCCACTGTGTTTTTGTGTTGTATTGAACAATAAAATAAATTAATATAAAATATATTTCAAAATAAGAAATTGTAACACAGGTGACTCCTGATAACAGCAACGGTTAGGGATTGATGTGACAGCGTGCACTAAACTAAAGAATGCAGTTATACGGAGATTTTACAAATAATTTTATTGAGTTGGGACTGAAAAACACTGTAGTATACTTAAAACCGAGTTCGCACTTCTACAAAGTGTACTTACGAGGGGTCGATTGTAAATCGTTACTAGCCAATGGATTCAAAACAATATCATGAATAAGCAGCATTAGGTCCAAATGGATGAGAAATACTTTTGGACCGATGGAAGGAAGATATATTCTGGAAAGTAAATATTTTTTCCATGTATCAATAACCACTCTCTCATCAGCTGGGAGACAATCTAAATCAAAAGGCCCAGGACTTCCTGTTTATAATAACCTGAAAACATCAGACAGAACAGCAGACCGGCGAGCTTCCTTACATTCCTACCATTCACTGTTTAATCATTACATCATCAATTGAATCAAATCAAACTTTATTCACATAAAATGTTGAAAAACACACAACTTGCTTTTATATACTTTTATCTGAAACCCTCAGTGTGAATGATCCTCCTTTCCTACGAGTTGTCCACATCCTTGCATATTCCTCATCAGCTGACAGAACATGTCTTGTCAACTGAATTTTCCAAACGTGGACTCCAATCAAGTTGCAGAAACATCAAGGATGATCATTGGAAAAAGGATGCACCCAAACTCAATTTTATAATCATATAGCAAAGGGTCTGAATACTTATGTAAATAAGTTGTTTAAAAATATTTTAAAAATACGTGAAAAAAATGATAAAAAAAACAGTTTTCACTGTCAATATGGGGTATTGTGTGTAGATTGATGAGGGCATTTTTTTATTTAATCAAATCTAGAATAAGGCTGTAATGTAATAAAATGTTGAAAAAGTCAAGGGGTCTAAATACTTTCCAAATGCACTAAGTCAGTTTATGCCTCCTTAGGTCCATCTTATGATAGAAGCCTTTCCCACAGTCACCACAAATAACAGTGTATCATCCTGTGTCTCTATGTCAACAGTTAGGTTCCGCTTGACACCGAAGCTTTTCCCACAGTAACCACAGCTAAACGGTTTAGACAGTTTCTGCATGGTTAGGTTCTGCTTGAGACCGACACTTCTCCTGTGTGAGTCTGTAAATGTGCAGTTAGGTGCTCCTTGCGAATGAAGCCTTTACCGCAGTCACCACAGCTAAATGGTTTCTCTCCTGTGTGAGTCAGTATGTGTCTCATTAGGTCCCCTTTCTGGCTGAAGCTTTTACTGCAAAAAAAACATCTAAACGGTTTCTCTCCTGTGTGAGTCAGTTTATGCATGGTTAGGGTCCCCTTCTGACTGAAGCTTTTCCCACAGTCACCACAACTAAACGGTTTCTCTCCTGTGTGAACCCTCATGTGCCTGGACAGATGTCCTTTTTGTTTGAAGGTCTTGCCACAAAAGGGCCATGTGCAGGTTTCCCCCATTATTGTGTTCAGATCCAATGGTGGGCTGATGTCAAGTCCTACTGGGTTTCTGCTTACAGCTGAGCTGTGGCTGCAGGCAATGTTCTGATTATCTGGAGGGTCACAGGGAATGTCAAGACACTTTAGGTGGGCCACAGTGACAAAAGGTGTGAGATTCACTGGTTTAGAGTCTCTCTCTCTGCCCTTCACAGTCTGTGTTTGGGGAAGAGTCAAGGACCAAAGTGCGTCCTCCTGATCACATTCACTTTTCACACCTGAAGGCGTGAAATCGAACTCTATGATATCAGGCTCCAGACCTTGAAGCTGCTCTTCCTCCTGACTGGTCCTGACTTCCTCCTGTTTCTCTTTAATCTGTGTGGTCTCTGGGTCCTCCTGCCCCCGACTGGGGCTCCACTCCTGCTCACAGTTCTGCTGCTCAGGGGGAACCTCCTCTTCAGAGACAGAGATCGGCAGGGAGTCTGGAGGGAAGGAGCAGAAATTTGAATCAAACAGATGAATTCAAGATGTCTATGATCTATACAGCCTAGCAGATAGCTAGGGCCAGCTTCTAGACAGAGACTGTATTCTATACAGCCTAGCAGATAGCTAGGGCCAGCTTCTAGACAGAGACTGTATTCTATACAGCCTAGCAGATAGCTAGGGCCAGCTTCTAGACAGAGACTGTATTCTATACAGCCTAGCAGATAGCTAGCCAGCTTCTAGACAGAGACTGTATTCTATACAGGCAGATAGCTAGGGCCAGCTTCTAGACAGAGACTGTATTCTATACAGCCTAGCAGATAGCTAGGGCCAGCTTCTAGACAGAGACTGTATTCTATACAGCCTAGCAGATAGACTGTAGGGCCAGCTTCTAGACAGAGACTGTATTCTATACAGCCTAGCAGATAGCTAGGGCCAGCTTCTAGACAGAGACTGTATTCTATACAGCCTAGCAGATAGCTAGGGCCACCTTCTAGACAGAGACTGTATTCTATACAGCCTAGCAGATAGCTAGGGCCAGCTTCTAGACAGAGACTGTATTCTATACAGCCTAGCAGATAGCTAGGGCCAGCTTCTAGACAGAGACTAGGTACCAGTTTATTTATCCAACATTCCACTCCCTGTACTCCATGTCATTTTCCAAAAAGAATGGCCTTTCTGCCATCTTCCAATATGAACATTCTATCATTAATGAGCTCGAGGAGAACAGAGTATTTCATCCTGATTCAGCAACCCTCACAGCTATCCTCCAATCACACCGATTATGCAAATATTGGAACTCACTTATTTTTTTTTTCTCTCCAGAGAACATGCCAGTATCTGGTTGCTAAGCAACCATTTTGTTCATCCAAACGAAACAGTCTTAAAGTTGCTAGCTTACATCTCAAACTAAATACATACTGCAAATCCAATCACAAAACGTCTTAGCTTTGATTTTAAGCCTTAAAATCCAAAAAAAGATCATCAAGGACAACAACCACTCGAGCCACTGCCTGTTCAGCCCGCTATCATGCAGAAGGCGAGGTCAGTACAGGTGCATCAAAGCAGGGACCGAGAGACTGAAAAACAGCTTCTATCTCAAGACTGTTAAACAGCCATCACTAACAGAGAGGCTGCTGCCAACATACAGACTCAAACCTCTGGCCACATTAATAAATGGACTTAATAAAAGGTATCACTAGTCACTTTAAATAACACCACTTTAATTACTCATCTCATATGTATATACTGTATTCTATACCATCTATTGCATCTTGCCTATGTCGCATGGCCATCGCTCATCCATATATTTATATGTACATATTCTTATTCATCCCTTTACATATTTTTATTTATTTATTTCACCTTTATTTAACCAGGTAGGCCAGTTGAGAACAAGTTCTCATTTGCAACTGCGACCTGGCCAAGACAAAGCAAAGCAGTTCGACACATACAACAACACAGAGTTACACATGGAATAAACAAACATACAGTCAATAATAGAGTAGGAAAGTCTATATACGGCATGTGCAAATGAGGTCGGATAAGAGAGGTAAGGCAATAAATAGGCCATGGTGGCAAAGTAATTACAATATAGCAATTAAAACACTGGAATGGTAGGATGTGCAGAGGATGAATGTGCAAGTTGAGATACTCAGGTGCAAAGGAACAAGATAAAGAAATAAATATAGTATAGGATGAGGTAGATTGGATGGGCTATTTACAGATGAGCTATGTACAGGTGCAGTGATCTGTGAGCTGCTCTGACAGCTGGTGCTTAAAGCTAGTGAGGGAGATATGAGTCTCCAGCTTCAGAGATTTTTGCAGTTCTTTCCAGTCATTGGCAGCAGAGAACTGGAAGGAGAGGCAGCCAAAAGGAAGAATTGGCTTTGGGGGTGACCAGTGAGATATACCTGCTGGAGCGCGTGCTACGGGTGGGTGCTGCTATGGTGACCAGTGAGCTGAGAAAAGGCAGAGCTTAACCTAGCAAAGACTTGTAGATTACCTGGAGCCAGTGGGTTTGGCGACGAGTATGAAGCGAGGGCCAGCCAATGAGAGCATACAGGTCGCAGTGGTGGGTAGTGTATGGGGCTTTTGTGACAAAACGGATGGCATTGTGATAGACTGCATCCAATTGGTTGAGTAGAGTGTTGGAGGCTATTTTATAGATGACATCGCCGAAGTTGAGGATCGGTAGGATGGTCAATTTTACGAGGGTATGTTTGGCAGCATGAGTGAAGGATGCTTTGTTGGGAAATAGGAAGCCGATTCTAAATTTAATTTGGATTGGAGATGTTTAATGTGAGTCTGGAAGGAGAGTTTACAGTCTAACCAGCCACCTAGGTATTTGTAGAATACACCAGCAGCGAGAGCGAAACCGTTAATTGCAGAGAAAAGAGTCGGCCCGAGAATTGAACCCTGTGGCACCCCCATAGAGACTGCCAGAGGTCCGGACAACAGGCCCTCCGATTTGACACACTGAACTCTATCAGAGAAGTAGTTGGTGAACCAAGCGAGGCAGTCATTTGAGAAACCAAGGCTGTTGAGTCTGCCAATGAGGATGTGGTGATTGACAGAGTCGAAAGCCTTAGCCAGGTCGATGAATACGGCTGCACAGTAATGTCTCTTATCAATGGCAGTTATGATATCGTTTAGGACCTTGAGCGTGGCTGAGGTGCACCCATGTCAATGACTGGAACGAATTGAAGAAAAAAATAAAATAAAATCACTGAAGCTGAAGACTCATATGTCCCTCACTAACTTTAAGCATCAGCTGTCAGAGCAGCTTACCGATCATTGCACCTGTACACAGCCCATCTGTAAATAGCCCACCCAACTACCTCGTCCCCCCCACATTGTTATTTATTTTTGCACCCCAGTATCTCTACTTGCACATCTATCACTCCAGTGTTAATGCTAAATTGTCATTATTTCGCAACTATGGCCTATTTATTGCCTCACATCCCTAATCTTACTATGTTTGCACACACTGTATATAGATTTTTTTTCTATTGTGTTATTGACTGTACATTTGTTTATCCCATGTGTAACTAACTCTGTGTTGTTTTTGTTGCACTGCTTTGCTTTATCTTGGCCAGGTCAAGGTAAAGGCCAAAACAGTCAAACACTACATCTAAACATGAATCGATTCACAATTCCGGGACAGATCTAGAGACATAAATCCCACTCCTTTCATAACACATCAAAATTATTTCACGAATGCAAAACACACACTTCCTCTACACTGTTTTAACCATTTCAGCCGACAGCATTTTTTCAGTGACAACACGTTTGTGGCATCCGTCTTCCATTTATATTTCATATTTTACACACAGGTATTATGAGAATCACCTAATTATCCCATATTTTACACACAGGTGTTATGAGAATCACCTAATTATCCCATATTTTACACACAGGTGTTATGAGAATCACCTAATTATCCCATATTTTACACACAGGTGTTATGAGAATCACCTAATTATCCCATATTTTACACACAGGTGTTATGAGAATCACCTAATTATCCCATATTTTACACCAGGTGTTATGAGAATCACCTAATTATCCCCATATTTTACACACAGGTGTTATGAGAATCACCTAATTATCCCATATTTTACACACAGGTGTTATGAGAATCACCTAATTATCCCATATTTTACACACAGGTGTTATGAGAATCACCTAATTATCCCAGGTAATCAACTCTGGCTTGCATTTCAAACTTGTAAAAGACACACCCTCCTCCACTTACCCATCATCCCAAGGGCCTTATGCCCTTGGGGGAAGGTGCCATCTGACGGTCCAAAAAACCAAGGGAAAGAAGTTTGCAAGGGAAGTTTACAAGGGAAGTTTACAAGGGAAGCTTACAAGGGAAGCTTACAAGGGAAGTTTGCAAGGGAAGTTTGCAAGGGAAGTCTGCAACGTAAGCTCCTCAGCGCTCGTTTTTTAGTCGAGTTTGCGTGTGTACAATTACGTTCACTCCAGGGCCTGAAACTCGCCATAATTCAATTTGCGACGATTGTACATCCGCTAAGAACGGTCAGCGAAAACTTAAAAACAACGGAGAAGTTAACATACAAGTGTAAATAAAAACGAATGCAAATTGGTTTGAAATTGTGCTACTAATGCACATGACGGCACAAACACACCTCGTAAAAAGTCAATGTTTTGTTTGGTTATCTTTTGGAAATTGTAGAAATACACATTTTCCTTCAGAAGTTCTAGCTAGTTATCTAATTCATTTGCTAGCAATCGTACAGTATGCGTATATTAATAATTATATATTTAATAAGTAGACATTCACTCAATTGACTAGCGCATATAAAGCACCCACATGCTACCGGTGGCTGAAAACACAAATCATCCCGGGATGAACCAGTGACGAATTTCCGGCCAATGTGGTCCATTTAAAAATCATTTCTCGGTGAGCCAAATTGTAAATGCAGTGTTTTTTAGAACTTAGTTATAAGGAATTCTTATCACGTTACAAGGTGCCTGTAACACCTAAAGATTTTGCAATTGTTTTAGATGCCATTCCCTCAGGTGTTGCTTTATTATTCAGGAACGTGTCAAGACCTGACCCTCAGAGCCTACCTTCTATTGACCCTGTTGACTCATCAGTAGGAAAGATTTGTTTCTCTTTTGGTCCAGTCAACAACAGAGCGATACGAACCTTGTTTCAGCAGGATGTTGTATCTATACCTTATGTCATGCCTTATTGGAATGGATTTATTGATAATATCTGTTGGAAAACAAGTTTGGATGTTGCCACACACATACCTACTTGTGAACTAAATTAAGGAAGTTTCCTTTAAAAAATGTCATAAATATTATCCTGCCAACCACTATATGAAGAAGTTTAAGGAAAACATCAACTCAAATTGCTCCTTTTGTAATGACCACCCAGAAACAGTGTTGCATCTTTTTTGGCATTGTATGCATGTAAGACAACTGTGGCAAGACATCAGTAGGTTTATAATTCAACACATTTATGAAGATTTTACACTATTGTGGAGAGATGTACTGCTTGGATTCTTTACCTACGATAGAAAGAAAAAAATGTACCTTTATTTTACTAGGCAAGTCAGTTAAGAACAAATTCTTATTTTCAATGACGGCCTAGGAACAGTGGGTTAACTGCCTGTTGAGGGGCAGAACGACAGATTTGTACCTTGTCAGCTCAGGGATTCGAACTTGCAACCTTTCGGTTACTAGTCCAACGCTCTAACCACTAGGCTACCCTGCCGCCCCTGATAAGCTGAAACAAATTTTATGTAATTCATTTCATTATTCTTTTGGCCAAATTTCATATTCACAAATGTAAATTTACAAACAAAACACCAAATTTTCTTACCTTACAAAAACAAATTGAACTGTATTTTAAGACAATTAAATACTCTTTAACAAAAAAGCTGTTAGAATTTTAAGTGTCTGTATGTCCCTTACTATCCCCTCAGCCCTCAAATTAAGTGGACACTTCTGATGACGTTTCATGACGTCTGACGAGTATACACTTACAGGGCGAGGGAGGAAGAAATGATTAAAAAGATCTATTAACAACTAATCAATACAGGAAGTACGTGTGGGAACACAAGTGTGTCTGTATATATAAATAATATAAAAGGACAATTGTACTAGGGGTCTAGGGGCGGGGCTAGCAGCGGGGCCAGGGGGTACAATATCACATTACACAAGGACCTTTAGGATAGGGTGTGTCTTAAGTGTTTGGACAGCAGCCTCTGTCTTCCGTCTCTTTTCCGTAAACACGCGTTGTAACAATGAGGGGGTTCGATTAATCTCACCCAGGTGCCCAAGCAAAGTCGGCTCAAAATAAGTGACATAATTAAAGCATGTGTTGTTGGCTAATTAGTAAGATTATGTGATTGATTTGGATTTTTTTTAAACTACCTCCACAATGAAAACTAATTAGAAAACGCAAACATTTATTTTTACGGAAAATATATGTTGTATGTTTCTGAACGATGCACCATCCTACTTTGTCGACAAAATGACCGAGCAGTGTCTTTGCCTGGTTCAACCAGGGCCAGCGTAAAATAACTCCCTCGTGGAGATATGGCTTTGTGAAACCATTAACCATATAAAAGTTAACGATTTAACATCGTGTATTTCTCGATAATATGAAAGATAAGGTCGTTCGACTTACAAAACCGTACCGCAAGTGATGCGTGTTAATGTTCCTGAACTCCCCTTACTGAGAGTCACGATCAAAGGCTACATAGCCACAGATATAAGAATTATTAGAACGGGTGTCCCTATTCAAGTCAATTATGCTAGAATGTTTGGATGGCGGCCATTACGAGTGTACACATAGGAGCACAGCAGGAAGAATATCCAGCAATCTGTGCTGTGATTTGTTGAATCAACTCTAATGAGATGACAACAAATGCATCCCCATTGCATGAGCCGCATCAGTTACAAGCCCGTTCTATTCATTCTTATTTCTATGTTCATAACTACGTACCTATTCTCGATAACGTTAGTGGTATCGCTGGTGTGATCCGCAGCAGTCTCCGTAGCCGATCATTCTCCTCCTGGTACTCCACTACCGTTTTCTCAACTGCCCCGACAATCTCCACAACAGCCGCCGTTAAACGCTCATTTAGAAACACACTCAACAACTGTAGTTTAGTCATTGTCAGTTGAATGAGATTCGGGTAGCCTATTTAGTATTGTCAGTGGGTCTTTCTTTACTCCACACAGCGAACGTTGAAAATAAAAACAAGTCGTCTCAAATCCTACTTCCGTGCTCTAGTCAAGGAATTTTAGAAAATGCATTTTATTCTAGTGGGTGGTTGGCTTGGAAATGCACAACAGGCGCCGCCAGCTGGATGGGAGTTTACTACTGTGTAAGGCAGCCTATAGACCCGTAGTAAAGGGAAACAATAACCACGCTTAGACAAACAGTGGTTATCATACAGGTGAGGCCAAATATATTGGCACCTTTGCACTGTTCTTAAATAATTACCTATTTCTCAAATAAATTGAAATTGAAAAAAACAAAAAACGTTGGTCTCCACACATTACTGTATTGTCAACATTGCAGAAACATTTTTCTTTGGGGGGGGGGGACTTCAAATCAAATAAATCAAATCAAATTTTATTTGTCACATACACATGGTTAGCAGATGTTAATGCGAGTGTAGCGAAATGCTTGTGCTTCTAGTTCCGACAATGCAGTAATAACCAACAAGTAATCTAACTAACAATTCCAAAACTACTACCTTATAGACACAAGTGTAAGGGGATAAAGAATATGTACATAAAGATATATGAATGAGTGATGGTACAGAGCGGCATAGGCAAGATACAGTAGATGGTATTGAGTACAGTATATACAGTGCCTTGCGAAAGTATTCGGCCCCCTTGAACTTTGCAACCTTTTGCCACATTTCAGGCTTCAAACAGAAAGATATAAAACTGTATTTTTTTGTGAAGAATCAACAACAAGTGGGACACAATCATGAAGTGGAACGACATTTATTGGATATTTCAAACTTTTTTAACAAATCAAAAACTGAAAAATTGGGCGTGCAAAATTATTCAGCCCCCTTAAGTTAATACTTTGTAGCGCCACCTTTTGCTGCGATTACAGCTGTAAGTCGCTTGGGGTATGTCTCTATCAGTTTTGCACATCGAGAGACTGAATTTTTTTCCCATTCCTCCTTGCAAAACAGCTCGAGCTCAGTGAGGTTGGATGGAGAGCATTTGTGAACAGCAGTTTTCAGTTCTTTCCACAGATTCTCGATTGGATTCAGGTCTGGACTTTGACTTGGCCATTCTAACACCTGGATATGTTTATTTTTGAACCATTCCATTGTAGATTTTGCTTTATGTTTTGGATCATTGTCTTGTTGGAAGACAAATCTCCGTCCCAGTCTCAGGTCTTTTGCAGACTCCATCAGGTTTTCTTCCAGAATGGTCCTGTATTTGGCTCCATCCATCTTCCCATCAATTTTAACCATCTTCCCTGTCCCTGCTGAAGAAAAGCAGGCCCAAACCATGATGCTGCCACCACCATGTTTGACAGTGGGGATGGTGTGTTCAGGTTGATGAGCTGTGTTGCTTTTACGCCAAACATAACGTTTTGCATTGTTGCCAAAAAGTTCAATTTTGGTTTCATCTGACCAGAGCACCTTCTTCCACATGTTTGGTGTGTCTCCCAGGTGGCTTGTGGCAAACTTTAAACGACACTTTTTATGGATATCTTTAAGAAATGGCTTTCTTCTTGCCACTCTTCCATAAAGGCCAGATTTGTGCAATATATGACTGATTGTTGTCCTATGGACAGAGTCTCCCACCTCAGCTGTAGATCTCTGCAGTTCATCCAGAGTGATCATGGGCCTCTTGGCTGCATCTCTGATCAGTCTTCTCTTTGTATGAGCTGAAAGTTTAGAGGGACGGCCAGGTCTTGGTAGATTTGCAGTGGTCTGATACTCCTTCCATTTCAATATTATCAACCGATCGCTGCCTGCACCCGCATGCCCGACTAGCATCACCACCCTGGATGGTTCCGACCTTGAATATGTGGACATCTATAAGTACCTAGGTGTCTGGCTAGACTGCAAACTCTCCTTCCAGACTGATATCAAACATCTCCAATTGAAAATCAAATCAAGAGTCGGCTTTCTATTCCGCAACAAAGCCTCCTTCACTCACGCCGCCAAGCTTACCCTAGTAAAACTGACTATCCTACCGATCCTCGACTTCGGCGATGTCATCTACAAAATGGCTTCCAACACTCTACTCAGCAAACTGGATGCAGTCTATCACAGTGCCATCCGTTTTGTCACTAAAGCACCTTATACCACCCACCACTGCGACTTGTATGCTCTAGTCGGCTGGCCCTCGCTACATATTCGTCGCCAGACCCACTGGCTCCAGGTCATCTACAAGTCCATGCTAGGTAAAGCTCCGCCTTATCTCAGTTCACTGGTCACGATGGCAACACCCATCCGTAGCACGCGCTCCAGCAGGTGTATCTCACTGATCATCCCTAAAGCCAACACCTCATTCGGCCGCCTTTCGTTCCAGTACTCTGCTGCCTGTGACTGGAACGAATTGCAAAAATCGCTGAAGTTGGAGACTTTTATCTCCCTCACCAACTTCAAACATCAGCTATCTGAGCAGCTAACCGATCGCTGCAGCTATACATAGTCTATTGGTAAATAGCCCACCCATTTTCACCTACCTCATCCCCATACTGTTTTTATTTATTTACTTTTCTGCTCTTTTGTACACCAATATCTCTACCTGTACATGACCATCTGATCATTTATCACTCCAGTGTTAATCTGCAAAATTGTAATTATTCGCCTACCTCATGCCTTTTGCACACATTGTATATAGACCCCCCCCCTTTTTTTTCTCTACTGTGTTATTGACTTGTTAATTGTTTACTCCATGTGTAACTCTGTGTTGTCTGTTCACACTGCTATGCTTTATCTTGGCCAGGTCGCAGTTGCAAATGAGAACTTGTTCTCAACTAGCCTACCTGGTTAAATAAAGGTGGAAAAAAAACAAAAAAACAAAAAAAAATATCGCTTGCACAGTGCTCCTTGGGATGTTTAAAGCTTGAGAAATCTTTTTGTAACCAAATCCGTCTTTAAACTTCTTCACAACAGTATCTCGGACCTGCCTGGTGTGTTCCTTGTTCTTCATGATGCTCTCTGCGCTTTTAACGGACCTCTGAGACTATCACAGTGCAGGTGCATTTATACGGAGACACACAGGTGGATTGTATTTATCATCATTAGTCATTTAGGTCAACATTGGATCATTCAGAGATCCTCACTGAACTTCTGGAGAGAGTTTGCTGCACTGAAAGTAAAGGGGCTGAATAATTTTGCACGCCCAATTTTTCAGTTTTTGATTTGTTAAAAAAGTTTGAAATATCCAATAAATGTCGTTCCACTTCATGATTGTGTCCCACTTGTTGTTGATTCTTCACAAAAAAATACAGTTTTATATCTTTATGTTTGAAGCCTGAAATGTGGCAAAAGTTCGCAAAGTTCAAGGGGGCCGAATACTTTCGCAAGGCACTGTACATATGAGATGAGTATGTAAACAAAGTGACATAGTTAAAGTGGCTAGTGATACTGGTATTACATAAAGATGCAGTAGATGATATAGAGTACAGTATATACGTATACATATGAGATGAATAATGTAGGGTATGTAAACATTATATTAGGTAGCATTGTTTAAAGTGGCTAGTGATATATTTTACATCATTTCCCATCAATTCCCATTATTAAAGTGGCTGGAGTTGAGTCATTGTGTTGGCAGCAGCCACTCAATGTTAGTGGTGGCTGTTTAACAGTCTGATGGCCTTGAGATAGAAGCTGTTTTTCAGTCTCTCGGTCCCAGATTTGATGCACCTGTACTGACCTCGCCTTTTGGATGATAGCGGGGTGAACAGGCAGTGGCTCGGGTGGTTGTTGTCCTTGATGATCTTTATGGCCTTCCTGTGACATCGGGTGGTGTAGGTGTCCTGGAGGGCAGGTAGTTTGCCCCCGGTGATGCGTTGTGCAGACCTCACTACCCTCTGGAGAGCCTTACGGTTGTGGGCGGAGCAGTTGCCGTACCAGGCGGTGATACAGCCCGGCAGGATGCTCTCGATTGTGCATCTGTAGAAGTTTGTGAGTGCTTTTGGTGACAAGCCAAATTTCTTCAGCCTCCTGAGGTTGAAGAGGCGCTGCTGCGCCTTCTTCACGATGCTGTCTGTGTGGGTGGACCAATTCAGTTTGTCTGTGATGTGTACGCCGAGGAACTTAAAACTTTACTACCCTCTCCACTACTGTTCCATCGATGTGGATAGGGGAGTGTTCCCTCTGCTGTTTCCTGAAGTCCACAATCATCTCCTTAGTTTTGTTGACGTTGAGTGTGAGGTTATTGAAATTGAAAAAAAACGTTGGTCTCCACACATTACTGTATTGTCAACATTGCAGAAACATTTTTCTTTGGGGGGGGGGGGACTTGAATTGACCCTTAAGTCTTTAAATGTCCTTAAGTGGACACAACTTATTGAATCACCCAGCCAGAATTGATTGACTGGTCCTACTGCTTAATTCACAGTAAAAGCAGTTTCTGTGGCACATAGTGAATAAATGATATTCTTTAAAGCTGGAATCCTTAATGGTAAAACTGCCACTTGTGTTTGGGATATTATACCAACAAAGAACTTTACAGCAAACAAGGAACACAGTTTTTTCTCTCCCTCTGACATCACTGCTTCGATAGAACAGGAGAATATGTCCTGCACAGGAGGTTGGTGGCACCTTAATTGGGGAGGACGGACTCGTAATGGCTGGAGTGGAATCAGCTCCAGCTATTTATTATGAGCCATCCACTGATGTACTGCAATTTGTTTTTACCACGCTTTTTAACACGTTTTTACCACGCTGCTCATTTACATTTAGTCAACAAAACAAAAACGCTTTAACAATGGCGCTGAGGTGAACAGTGGCACTGTTTCCCCTAATGTGGATTCTGTCTTTAATAAGTCAGTGAGGTTGATGCTGTCAGAGACAGATTGAAACGGTTTATGGTGGTGAAAAAAAGTAGATCTTGTGGTGAGTTAGTACACCCTGGTGTGATATAAAGACACGTGTTAGTCTTGCCTAACGACTCACCTTGAATTGAATTCCTCTGCTCTGTCAATCGCTACATACGTTCAGTCTGAAACTGTCATTTGTGTGACTTTAAAATGAGGGGCGTTGTACAAAACAAATTAATCAGCGATTGGATCTTCTCTAACAAGTCTAACCAATCAGAGTTATCAAAGTTAATGATGTCATCACGTAGTCCGGCTCTAGCCCAACCCTTCGGTTTCTATGACCAATCAGAATGTTGGGGAGATTGGCAAATCCAGGCTCAACGTGGAGAAGAAACATCAGTTGGCCAGAGCCATATGGATGGGTAGCCAGGCAAACGCTTAACAGTGGGTTTAAAGCCTAATGAAGGTCCATCTAGGACCCTTGGGCGGAGGGCATGCTGCAGCTCAAGTTTCCAGGGTACAACACCTTTGTGTTCAGTCAATCAAATCAAACCTGACTTTGAGACATATTAAATGTAAACCAGTACAGTTGAAAAAATACCAAAAAAGCTCATAGCCTTTAGTAGTGTCCGATCTACCTGCCTAGTGGTTAGAGTGTTGGATTAGTAGCCGAAAGGTTGCAAGATCAAATCCCCGAGCTGACAAGGTAAAAAATCTGTTGTTCTGCCCCTGAACAAGGTCGTCATTGAAAATAGGAATTTGTTCTTAACTGACCTGCCTAGTTAAAAAAAAGAAAAATGGAGACCACAAACTGTTCTACATTTTAAACTAAGGGAGAGACATATAAAATACACTCTGATGACCAAAAATAATCTAGGCATGTATTCATTAGGTTTCAGAAGGGAAGCAAGGCTTCTTGTACATTTCACTAAGACCACATGTGCTCAGTATAAACTAAAGAGCCAGTAAACACCCAATGTCATTACCACAGATAAATTGAATGTAATGTAAGACTGCAGACAATTTCTGAAGTACCAACTACCAACCAATCAGTGGCTAAACATAGTCCCTTGTGGGTATATACCCTTAAACATAGTTTTTATTATTTAAACAGGCAAGTCAGTTAAGAACAAATTATTTTTTTCAATGATGACCAAGAAACAGTGGGTTAACTGCCTTGTTCAGGGGCAGAACGACAGATTTTTACCTCGTCAACTCAGGGATTCGATTTTGCAACCTTTCGGTTACTAGTCCATTGGACTCTACTCACACATACGTACACACACACACTGGACTCTACTCACACATACTTACACACACACACTGGACTCTACTCACACATAATTACATTATCTACGTATGTGTGAGTAGAGTCCAGTGTGTGTGTGTAAGTCCAGTGTGTGTGTGTGTGTAGTATGTGTAAGTAGAGTCCAGTGTGTGTGTACGTATGTGTGAGTAGAGTCCAGTGTGTGTGTGTGTGTAAGTATGTGTGAGTAGAGTCCAGTGTGTGTGTGTAAGTATGTGTGAGTAGAGTCCAGTGTGTGTGTGTACGTATGTGTGAGTAGAGTCCAGTGTGTGTGTGTACGTATGTGTGAGTAGAGTCGAGTGTGTGTGTGTAAGTATGTGTGAGTAGAGTCCAGTGTGTGTGTGTGTGTAAGTATGTGTGAGTAGAGTCCAGTGTGTGTGTGTAAGTATGTGTGAGTAGAGTCCAGTGTGTGTGTATGTAAGTATGTGTGAGTAGAGTCCAGTGTGTGTGTGTGTGTGTGTAAGTATGTGTGAGTAGAGTCCAGTGTGTGTGTGTGCATACTCAAAAAGAGTTAGTGCCAAAAGGGTCAATGCAGATAGTGTGGGTAGCTATAGTGCCTTCAGAAAGTATTCGCACTACTTTACTTTTTCCACATTTTGTTGTTACTTCCTGAATTTAAAATGGATTCAACTGAGATGTTGTGTCACTGGCCTACACACAATACCCCATAATATCAAACGTGGAATTGTTTTTAGACATTTTTACTAATTAATGAAAAATTAAAAGCTGAAATGTCTTGAGTCAATCAATAAGTATTCAACCCCTTTGTTATGGTAATGAGCCTTTATAAGTTCAGGAGTAACAATGTGCTTAACAAGTCACATAATAAGTTGACTGGACTGTGTTCCATATCGGTGTTTAACATGATTCTTTAATGTCTACCTCGTCTCTGTACCCCACACATACAATTATCTGTAAGGTCCCTCTGTCGAGCAGTGAATTTCAAACACTGATTCAACCACAAAGACCAGGGAGATTTTCCCAATGCCTTGCAAAGTAGGGCACCTATTGGTAGATAGGTAAAAATGAGAGAAAAAAGTCAACATTGAATATCCCTTTGAGCATGGTGCAGTTATTAATTACACTTTGGATGGTGTATCAATACACCCAGTCACTACAAAGATATAGGCGTCCTTCCTAACTCAGTTGCCGGAGAGGAAGGAAACCACTTAGGGATTTCACCATTAGGCCAATGGTGACTTTAAAACAGCTACAGAGTTTAATGGCTGTGTTAGGAAAAAGGAAAAAACTGAGGATGGATCAACAACATTGTAGTTCATCCATAATAGTAACCTATTTGACATAGTGGAAAAGAAGTCGGCCTGTACAGAATAAAAATATTCCAAATCATGCATCCTGTTTGCAATAACTCACTAAAGTAAAAAATTGCTAAACATGTCCTGAATACAAAACTATATGTTTAGAGCTATGCACAGGGAAAGTTCTAGAGGAAAACTTGTTTCAGCCTGCTTTCCAACAGACACTGGGAGACAAATTCACCTTTCAGCAGGACAATAACCTAAAACACAAGGCCAAATATACACTAGAGTTGCTCACCAAGACAACATTGAATTTTCCTGAGTGGTCTAGTTACAGTTTTGACTTATTTCGGCTTGAAAATCTATGGCAAGACTTAAATGGCTGTCTAGCAATGATGAACAACCAACTTGACAGAGCTTAAAGAATAAAAAATAATAATATGCAATTGTGTGCAAAGTTCTGAGACTTAACAAGCCTCATAACTGTAATCGCTGCCAGGGGTGATTCTAACATGAATTGACCCAGGGGTGTAAATACTTATGTAAATGATATCTGTTTTTCATTTGGGTGGCTGGATTCTTTGACAATGTATAGGGCCTTACTCTGACACCCCCTGGTATAGAGGTCCTGGATGGCAGAGAGTTCTTCCCCAGTGATGCACTGGGCCGTATGCCTTACCCTCTGATAAAGGGTGTTATGGTTTAGGCTTCTCTTTGACCCTTGGATACCTTCCTTTCCTGTGGAGCTGAGGACTCAGTACTCAGTTACTCAGTAAACTCGTTGAAAATGTTGCATGTTGGTTTTATATTTTTGTTCAGTATAAGTAGACCAGACCAAGCTGCTATTGACCGGAACTGACCATTTTGTTTTTTCAATGGTAAACCATCTTCATCTATCCACCATCTTTGTCTGTGCTAAAAAAAAAAGAATATATATTGTTTTTTATTATAGCTCTGATAGTGTCAACAAAGGCTGCGTTCATAACCAAGTTGGAAGGTGGTAATTACCTGTTGTGCAGTGTTAGATATCAGTTGGATACATTCACGGTCTTTGAACTCATTGAGAAACACAGATTGGCTAACGGTCAACAAGCTGCATCAACCATAAACTAAACGTACAGCCATCATGCTCGTAAACAACTTATAGTGATAAAAAAACACGTTGTTTTTTTGAGGAATAACCCAACAAGTGATATGCTTCAGTAAGATATAATTTTTTATCATTTATAGCCATGGTTATCAACTGTACGGCAGGGGTGGAACAGAAGTCGCAGAGGGGTATTTGGGTGTGTGAGATTTGCCATCAGAAGAGTTACAGGGTGTGTTAAGTGGTGGTGTCCCATTCTTTCAGGTTGTTGGCATGAGGTAGGACTAAGTAGATTTAAATAATAGAGTAGGTTGGTGTTTTTTAATTTTTTTATTAATTTTTAGATTTTTTTTTGTGAGTGTAGTGTAATTGCTCACCCCTGTGTTAGATGGTAGGGTATTTGTATATTTTGTATATTCATTTTTTTAAAGCAAAGTATAACAGAGGTCTAGTACATTGTGGTAATGCAACATATTGGATGCCAACTGCCGTTAAACCTCAAAGAAGAAGAAAAGGAACGCGTACACTGTGGGTGCTACTTCGAGAACACAAACACTTGCATCTTTCACAGAGAACGGCATCTCTGGTGTTTTGTTGGACATAGAGGCTGTGCGGTTTAGGGATAACATTCCAGGGCCCTCGTTTATCAATGTCGCGTAGAAAAGCTTCTAAATGAACTTGTACGAAGAAAATGGAGAATGTTGATTTACACACACCTGTAAATATTTTTGCCTTGATAAATCAGACACTTTCTTAAACACTGTGCTAGTGCAAGTGAAGTCTCATTTACATAAAGAACTGCCCTAAATGACCATTTATGGTCACATACCTTCCCTTTAAATAGTTGGATTTGAAAAATCCACAAAAGCGATATAAGTGCAACAGGAGGAGGGCAGAGTGACTCTTCACTGTCTGCTATGGACCAGCACACTGTCTGCTATGGACCAGCACACTGTCTGCTATGGACCAGCACACTGTCTGCTATGGACCAGCACACTGTCTGCTATGGACCAGCACACTGTCTGCTGTGGACCAGCACACTGTCTGCTATGGACCAGCACACTGTCTGCTATGGCAGCATAATTGGAGAGACCTCAGTGTCTGGTGATACTGAGGAACCTCTCCCAGACCCTGAAGGAATACCAGACACACCAACTGATGGTAAGTCGAGTTTTATTTTTGCAACCCCTCATTCCCAGGCCTACCAGAAGGGTGTCCTCTGACCCCTTATTCTCAGGCCTACCAGAAGGGTGTCCTCTGACCCCTCATTCCCAGGCCTACCAGAAGGGTGTCCTCTGACCCCTCATTCCCAGGCCTACCAGAAGGGTGTCCTCTGACCCCTCATTCCCAGGCCTACCAGAAGGGTGTCCTCTGACCCCTCATTCCCAGGCCTACCAGAAGGGTTCCCTCTGACCCCTCATTCCCAGGCCTACCAGAAGGGTGCCCTCTGACCCCTCATTCCCAGGCCTACCAGAAGGGTGCCCTCTGACCCCTCATTCCCAGGCCTACCAGAAGGGTGCCCTCATTCCCAGGCCTACCAGAAGGGTGCCCTCTGACCCCTCATTCCCAGGCCTACCAGAAGGGTGCCCTCTGACCCCTCATTCCCAGGCCTACCAGAAGGGTGTCCTCTGACCCCTCATTCCCAGGCCTACCAGAAGGGTGCCCTCATTCCCAGGCCTACCAGAAGGGTGCCCTCTGACCCCTCATTCCCAGGCCTACCAGAAGGGTGCCCTCTGACCCCTCATTCCCAGGCCTACCAGAAGGGTGCCCTCTGACCCCTCATTCCCAGGCCTACCAGAAGGGTGCCCTCTTTGGTCGAGCGCTTCAGATGCGCCGCATGTTTTGAATGACGCAGTCAGTCCCGAAACAACAACAGATCAACACATCAATTCTTGGACTCAAACAGCAGCTGGACGCAACGGACAGAGAAATAAATCTATAATTGAAAGAACTTGTTGATTGTGTCAAACATGTGAGACAATAAATTCTGGTGTAAATGTAAATGTTTGAGTTTATTTTTTGTTTTTACAGGGACAGTGCACATTAATCAACGTTTCAGTAAAAGTGCTGGTTTTAGCCAGCCGGCTAATTTTCAACCGCAGTCCCTGGGCAGGTTATTAAAAACAATTAAAATATAGACAATCATTGAGCAGTGAGCACACGCAGAGCAACATAGGACAAGCAAGACGTAGCAACATAGAACAAACAGAACAAAAAGCAGCAAGACAAAATTCATAAAAGCAAAAAAGTGTTTCCACACCTCACAAGCTACAGACAACATGGAAAGCGGCAATACACAGCTAGGGATTATGATCACAAAGCTGATTGACCTTTAGCCATGTATTCATACATTTTGTGAAAGTGTTATAGGTGGTGCAGTTATGTGTGTCTGATGGCAGTGTATTCCAGACATAGGAAGCTCTCACAGAGAAAGCGGATTTACTAAAGGTGCTTTTCCTTAAGGGAACTATACAGTCACCTCTCATGGCAGACCTTGTGGATCTGCTGCCATATGTTTGGGTTTTCTGTTTAACAAAAATACTGAGTGGAGGGGGAGCCAGGCCATTTAGGATCTTGAATACAAGACATGCGTCGGTGTATTGCACAAGATTTTCCCAACTCAGGAGCTCATGCTTTCTGAGGATGTAACAGTGATGATGGCTATTGGGCTTCCTATCAAACACTTTGAGATCCATTTGTTTTGTCTTGTTTCATACACACCTGGTTTTCATTCCATAATCACACTGCATGTATTTAGTCCTCTGTTCCCCTCCATGTCTTTGTGTGTAATTGTTTATTGTTAATGGTGTATGTTCACACGCTATACTTTTTGTATTCATGTTCCGTGATTTTTGGGCACTTAGATGTCATGTTGTGCCTATTTTTTGACCGGAATAAAAGTGCTGCCTGTTTACTCTACTCTGCTCTCCTGCACCTGACTTCGCCTGCCTTACACAGCCTTAACAATAGTTGATGATATGGTCCAGTATGTCAATCCTCTCTCCATTTCAAGGAGGGTATTTTATTAGCAGTTTGACTTTTCACCCACAAAGTGCTGTGCGTACGCATTGTGCTTAAATACGTATTGTGCTTAAATTTACGCACATTCTCAAGTATAAGTACAAATGGATAAATCCCACACTTTGCTTAGAAATGATCCCATGCATGGTTTACGAACAGTATGCAACATTGATAAATGAGGGCACAGGAGTGGGAGACGCACGTCGATTGAACCGAATGATAGCCTGGAGGAAGGAGCAAAACCTGTCGGTTTTACTGTTGTTTGCTGAAGCGGTTCTCCCAATTTATGTAAAACTTGGGTATGTGAGATATGCGGTGAGACAGAAGTGTTACAATTGTAAAAGAGTTAGGACACGTGGCAAGTGTTTGTAGAAGGAATAAATGTGTTGTAGTTGAAGGGTCAGATGAAGCATGTTGTTGTAATTGTGATGGGAATCACGTTCCCGAGTTCCCGGAGTGCCTGTATGGATGAGGGAGGTCGCAGTGGCTAGGATTAGGGCTATCCAGCAGGTCTCCTATGTGGAGGCAGTGAAAATATCTGAAGGAGTGAGTAGAGTTGGTTCTGGTTGTGGATGGCCCACAGTCTGCAGTGAATGCCATGCAGGAGAAGGATCCCGACATACGAATAGAAGGTGGACTTTGTTGCATTCATAACGAAAGTGATAAATTGCACGAGTCAAACTAATAAAATAAATCAGAGAAGCTAGACATCTTTGTGAAGTGGCAAATATATTTCTGGATCTCCAGGACTTGACAGCTAAAATATTACAGGGCGTACTGAATTAAGAAGTTCCCCCCTCCCAGGTGTAGGGATCTGAATAGTACCGTTTTTGTTTGACATTCAGGGTAGTGGCGTGAATTTGGTCCGTGTTAATGTATTTATTGTTGGTAATTTAGTATGATTTGTTCATCCACAACATTTTTTGTTTTTGTGGTATTTTTTAAATTTCCCGTACAGTAGGTGGCGGCAATACACTTTATGAGTGTAGTCCGCCAATAAACATCAGCAAAGAAGAAGGTTATGAACGCAGCACAAGACATTGTCAGCGGGTATGGTTTGTTTGTGACAGCCATTCTTCCTTCGTTGACGAAGCCATAGTAGCTGAACACCCAACTCTCAGTCGACTGAAAATGTCTAAACTACAGTTGTTACGTTTGTTTTTAAATGAGCGTTTAACGGCGGCTGCTGTGGAGATTTTCGGGGCAGTTGAGAAAACGGTAGTGGAGTACCAGGAGGAGAATGATCGGCTACGGAGACTGCTGCGGAGGACACCAGAGATACAACTATGTAAAATAGGTTCGTATGTAGCGCTACTGATAGCTAGCTATAGTTCTACTCTATTAATACACTCCACACTGTTTAGGCTAACAGTGATCACCATTTCAACAATTGTACTTAATTTTTAATTTTTTTTAAATTACGTTTACCATACATGGGTAAAAAGTATTTGTCACAAACCAGGAAGTTATTTGAATTTATAATTAATGAATTGACAAACGTTAGAAATAAATCGCTTTTGAATGTATTAGGAGCTCATTTAAAATATACATATTGTTGTTATTGGATTGGAATTTGAGTTTACTTATATATTACATTTACAAGCTTAAATTCAAATGGACCCCAACCATCAAATCAAATGTCATACCACATGCTTAGTAAACAACAGGTGTAGCCTAACAGTTAAATGCTTACTTGCCTAAAGGCTGTATAGATAACCTCTGCTCCTTCCCTCCAGACTCCCTGCAGCTCTCTGTCTCTGAAGAGGAGGTTCCCCCTGAGCAGCAGCACTGTGAGCAGGAGTGGAGCCCCAGTCTGGAGCAGGAGGACCCAGAGCCCACACAGATTAAAGAGGAACAGGAGGAAGTCAGGACCAGTCAGGAGGAAGAGCAGCTTCAAGGGCTCATTCATACCAAAGACTCCATATTCCCTTCAACTTCCATGAAAAGTGAATGTGATCAGGAGGACCATCTTTGGTTCTTGACTCTTCCCCAAACCCAGACTGTGGAGAACAGAGAGAGTGAACCTAAACCAATGCATCTCACATCTTTTGGCACCGTGACCCACCTAAAGGGTCTCAACATTCACTGTGACCCTCCAGATAATCAAAACAATGCATCAAGCCACAGCTCAGCTGTAAGCATTGACCCAGTAAGACTTTACAACAGTCCACTATTGGATCCCAGCCCATCTTTGGATCTCAATCAACCAATGGAGAAACACCGTTCCAAGCCCAGCATCATGTCCAGAAAAGCTCTGGAAGCTGACCTGCAGAGGCATGTGACTCTCGCCAAGAAGAGCCTAAGTGAATGCTACAACTCCACCTGTAAACTGAAGGCCCATGTCCGACTCTGTCACGGTGGTAAACCCTGCACCTGCCCCTTTTGTGGGAAGACCTTCAAGCAAAAAGGACATCTGTCCAGGCACATGAATATTCACACAGGAGAGAAACCATTTACCTGTGGTGACTGTGGGAAAACCTTCAATCGCAAGGAGCACCTAACTAAACATAGACAGACTCACACAGGAGAGAAACCCTTTAGCTGTTGTGACTGTGGGAAAAGCTTTAATCGCAAGGAGCACCTAAATAAACATATACGCATTCATAGAGGAGAGAAACCATTTAGCTGTAGAGACTGTGGCAAAATGTTCAATCGGAAGGGAAACCTGAATTTGCACATACTGACTCACACAGGAGAGAAACAACATGGCTGCTCAGTCTGTGGTAAAAGATTCACTCAGAAGACTCATCTGCTGAAGCATATGGACAATATCCACAAAGAGGGAAAAACAGACAGAAGAAATAAAATCAGTCAGAAGATGGGAATAAAAAGACAGGATGTGACCAACACTCTTTCGAAAGGAGAGCAACTCCAGACCATTCATACTGTGTCTCTCAGATGAATAAATGTATCATAGATTGTCATAAAACATTGTATGTAAATAAAGTTTGATTTGGATTTGAACAATGAGTACAGAGTATTGCAGGAAATTCACAGGTCTGTTGAAATTTTACCCTAATTAGAAACAGTAATATCAGGGGCCTGTTGCACAAAACTAGGATAAGGGATTAAGCCAGGATATCTTGGTGATCCTGGCTCAATTGATCCGTAATCCGGTTGCACTAAAGATGGATAGGGGGCAGGAGGATATGTTATGGTATAAATTACCATGGAGATTTATTCTGTGGAGCTAGCCTGCTCCAGACCAGGCTAAATTCCAGGATCTATTTAATCTCATCCCTAATGTCAGTCAGCAGTCACCACAAATGGAAACCAATAGTTATTTCACTGCTCACTATACATTGTTATCACATATAACTAGACCCACTGTTATTATTTAAACGTTTGTGATCATTAATTTCAATGATTTTGGATAAAAAATGATTTTTAGATGATGTTGCTATCATTAGATAATTTACAGTTTCCCATAGACTATAAGGCTATATATAAAATGATAGAATATTAGGGCTACAGAGGGGAAAAAAACACAAGTCATAATATTGTAACCAGTTGTTTTAAAGGAGGACAGATGTGGGGCATTTCGTGAAATTGTACTTCAGTATGGTTTCATAAACAAAGACATGCTGATGTGCCAGAATATTAAGTATCACATTGTCATAAGTATCAAAACTGTAAAAACAATATGTAGCTTTTCTGCAGAAAGAACCAGCCTCATAAATTTATGACTTTATCCTTTTTCTTCAGTGTGGCCCTAGTACTCTGTCATATAAACAAATACCATATGAATATAAAAACACAATGTGTAACATTATGTTCCTTTATTGAATAAGGACAAAACAAAGCAGGTAAACCATCAGCTCCTTTCGAAACTGAAGTCACAGTGACTCTACAAGATGGAAAGCACAGAATCCAAGCATATTATACAAAATTATACATACACATTCAAAGGTCTGTATATAACACACCCTGCATGTCTGCACACTAAAATAAATGCAGGGCAAATCCATACACATCAACTGAACAGACAAATGAATGGATGCAGTAGCCTCCCTGCAGCCTTGTATTACACACAGTATACCGCACAAACATCATAAGAGGCCAAATTCGTCAAAAAACGAACCCAAAAAAACCCAAATTCCTCTGCCACCGCAGGACATATTTAACCAAAATTGAAAGCACACATACTAACTAAAATAATTCAACACATATTGGTCCCTCAGCAGCCGACCACTGTCGTCATCAGGGAAGATTGCCGGATTGTCCCAGTCCATGGCTGGTGGCACTCTGGGGGCCCTCTCCTTCCTCAGGCAGGCCACATTGTGGAGGACAGCACAAGCCACAGTAATATCACATGCCCTAACAGGGCTGACCCTTAATTTGTGAAGGCAGTGAAAGCGTGCCTTCAGGAGGCCAAAGGTCATTTCAACTCTGGCCCTGGTCCTGGCATGGGCATGGTTGTAGGCCTGCTGTGCTTCCTGGGGGTCTGTGAAAGGTGTCAGGAGAAAAGGCTGGCAGCCATACCCCTGTCTCCCAGCAACACACCAGAGAATTCACCTGTCAACACAAAATCTCATCATTACTACCTCATAAACACAGTGATATTCTTGACACAGCCATGATGGTTATAAATAGGGGTTGTGTGGCTTACCTTGTGATAGGCACTGATAGATTTCAGAGGCCCGAAAGATTCTGGAGTCATGGACTGAGCCAGGCCATTTTGCCACAACATTGCTGATCACACAGTCAGCATTGCAGACCATCTGAAATCATAAGATGAGGAATATTACACCAATCAATGCACATCACTGGCAATGCAGAGTGTTCGTCAATGGACAATATCAAAAAGTTATGTTCACCTGAACATTAATGCTGTGAAAGGATTTCCTATTCACAAAATCGGCCTCATGGGCACCTGAGGGGGCTTTTATCCTTATGTGTGTGCAGTCCACTGCACCAATGACATTGGGGAAACCTGTCACACAAAGTAATGAGTATCCTACTATGTGTTAACAGTTGTCCTGTAATTTGTAGATCCTCTTACCTGCAATCCTATAGAACTCCTCTTTGATGTCACAGAGTCTTCTGTGGCCAGGGAAGGAGATGAAGACATCTGCTAATGCTTTGATAGCCAGACACACACTCCTTATTGTGCGGCAAATTGTGGCCTTGTTCAGCTGTTCTGCATCCCCCACTGAGTACAGGAAGGCTCCACTAGCAAAAAAGCGCAAGGCCACACAAACCATTTGCTCCACACTCAGTGCATGGCTCCGTGCAGTGCGGTGCTTAATCCTGGGACCCAGTAGTCTGCATAGATACCTGATGCCATCTGCAGAAAACCTGTATCTTTCATATAGATGGTCATCAGGGAAGGCCAGTGGGTCCAACCGGTCCCTGAAGACCCTTTCTCGCCTGAAGGCTCTCCTCAGCACAAGTGCTTCTTCATCCACCACATCTCGCACGAATGGGCATGCCATTGTCAGAGCAGAAAGGAACACACAATTTTGGGCCTTCATATAGGCTAGTGGCCACACCTGGTGCTGGGGGGGGTGGGCAAAAGAGGGCGATGCCTTATAACGATGACTTGGTTGTACTGATTGCTGGGAAAATAAAAAAAACCTTAGAAAGATGCCACCGTCCTGTGTGCTCACAATAAGAGCTCATATGTCATGGCTCACTTGACTTTACGAGAATATACCTAATTTTTATTTTGAGCTGTGTCATCTTCTTGGAGCTGGGGGAGGAAAGAAAAATAATGATTAATACATTTGTGTTACAGTTAGCATACAGTGTACATTGAAGGCATATCTCACCTCCCTCTCAAGTTTTTTTATTTCAAGGTCCAGTTTCCTAATTGTCCTCTTTTTTTTTTTTCAGACTCCAGTGCAAGATTTTCCATCTTTTTCTTCTTGTACTGAATGTCTATGTCTGCCAGTTCTATTTGGCGCCGGAGGTGGTTGCCATACAACTTTCTGATAGCTTGTGAGCTCTGTGAACACAATACAATTAGCGCAGCTGGAATTTGGCAGGATGTGGTGTCCTTTTATTAATACGCACTATGTTGCCAGGCTGGTTTTCCCACTGTATAGCATCTGGGTCCTGTAAAAGAAATTAGATTTTTTGATGAGGACTCCTCACCATTGTAGAGTAAATAGTACTTTCACAGTCTTAACATGATACCTCATGCCTTCTGGAATCCAGAGAGATGGTCTCCTCCTCATCATCGTCTCCATCATGTGCTGTTGCTGCTGCACTGGGGCCTTCACCCTATCACATTTAATCGGATTCATATTGAAGCTAGTAGACAAGACATGCCAGGCCTACAGTATGCCTTTGATGGAGTACTCACTGGATCAGCATCGTCTGGTGCTTGTGCTGGTGGCTCTAACAGGAACACAGTGCTGCCAGGCACTGCAAGGCAATAGGTAAACCAAAGTCAGACAGTCCAAATTGATTCAATATGAATGTGGTTGTATCCCATGTAGAGATGGAAGGACATACCTTGAATGAAGCGGGTGGCATCTTGGGAGGAACCTATGCTCATCTCTTTCCCCCCAGGGATCCCCTCTAAGACGGGCCGGCCTTTATTTAGCTCCAAGGCCATGTCCTCTGCTGGGGTAAGGTCAGCCTTTGGTGACCCACCACCCGTGCCTTGTCTGTGGGTATTCTTTTTCACTGCTAAAACAGTACAGACAATGTGTGAGCAGGCACCTTCTGGGTACAATATATGCTTGTGCTTTGTTAAATATTAGTCAGGGACCATACCATTCTGCAGAATGTTCTTGTATTTGATTTTGACCTGCTGCCATGTCCGTTTTGGCCCGTTCATGTTTAATCTACACACACACACATTTAATGGAGTCACACTGCAAAAAATTACTTGGTATTTTTGTCTTGTTTTCAGTAAAAATATCAAAAAATGTATCATAGCTTTATACAGTGTGATGGAGTTACTTTACACAATTTCACTCATATCTGCAGTGCATTTCAATTAAAAATTGAACCGTTTCATAATTACAGTACAACTGCATTTTTGGAGATGTGAATTAAATATTTGAATTGTAATTGTGATGTTTCAGCGGAGCGGTGAGTGTGTAATTGTGCACTACTTACGCATTCAGGCGGTCTGCAATACTTTGCCACGCTTTTTCTCTTTGCTTTATCACTGTGGCGGTGTTGCCTTTCTTCTTAATTATATCTTTTACCTCCTCGTATGCCTCCATGAAGATTTGTGCTTCCGACGGGGAAAAGTACGCGGCTCTAGTTGCCATGGTAAATCAGTTATCTGTGATCTGTGGCGGGGTCTATTTGAGTGAGCCGTGAGCGCGCACCTATCCAGGATTGGTTTCACCTGGCTTAATGAATCCGTGTCTGCTCATCCTGGCTTGGTCTTTGTGCAACCAATTAAGCCTGGACGCACATGTTTTGGCTTCATTGAGCTCAGCTGAGTCATTTATCCCGGATGTCTTAATTCTACTTTTGTGCAACAGGCCCCTGGTCGTTTTGATTTGGAATGTCTCTCAGGGTGATGACAGAATGGTCGGGCTTTATTGATACATTTATATTGAACACAATATAGGGGGAGCGGAAGAGGAGGGGGACCCATGTACCCCGCTTCAATCAAGCAGACTTCAGACACCCCCAAGAATGACGCGGGAGACGAATACATCTATGGCCTCCTTGTCAGGCCTCTCACACTGCAGACAAGGGTCCTGGGGCGAGCCTGGCTGGATGAGGGGGCTTAGCCGCCTCAGTTCAAACTTAGTAGCTCCCTCAGTTGTAGTTTTATGTCCCTATATAAAAATAGCAACAAAGTGTTAATGATTGAGTGACAGGTTGGCACATACAACAAATATTTATCCGCTGAACTGTTTCGACACAACGGGGCGCGCTGCGGTGTGTGTAGGGGGGCTATGGAAAGCCAGTAGGTGGTTATGTATTTTCCTTTGGGGAGAAAACACTTCTCATCTCTGTGGTAGGCTAAGTGAATAACACGATACTCCTACGCCTGTAATATTTAATTTCGATGTATTAGCTGTACCGTTGAAGCTGCTTCGCTCTTAGCTAGCTAGCTGTAAAATGTGTTTGTGTTATTAGCCTTAGCCTATTTAGCTGGCTCAAATTTGTTAATCTGCCACGGTGGATATCAGAAATGGGGTTCACCATGACGATTAGGAGAGCGATGAGCAGCAGCATCAAACCACAGGCTGCCACCAGGCCCAACAGCGATGACGAGCTCCAGCTTGCTAAATGCGCAGTCTACCCACCCTTCCAAAAGCTCTGAAAAGCGCCAGGATAATGGCTCCCCAGCCGCCTCCAACTCCGACTGTTCCCGATGATCTTGGAATATAGGAGCCAGACCAGATTAGCCTAGAATCCTACCGTAGCCACAGGGTTTCTGTACAACAACTTTCATTAAATAGCAACGGGTTCATAAAAAGAAAGTGGCTGGAATACTCGGTTACTGCAGATGCTGCATTCAGTTTCCCATGTCGAAAGTTGTGTGTTGAGTCGAATACTAACACAGACAAGGCCTTGTGAATTACTGGGGAGCTCCTAAATGCAAAAAAAAACATTTAAAAAAAACTTTTGGGGGGTTCTCTAATTCTAATTTAAGCATTCTATATGTTTCAAGTTTAAAATAGTGGTAAATATGTTTAAGCATAGATTTTCTGGTGTACTTATTAATTTTTGCCATTTGTTTGCCATGCGTCTTTGTCCTTGATAGCCAACGCATTCGATTTATCAGTTGATTCATCATCGTTTGCTTTTGTCAGTCAGCTGTTTTAGAGCGCTCACTGTGTTGTTTTTCCAGGTGCGCGCGGGAACCGGTGTTCTCGGTGCCATCCGTAGCCAGAAGTAGTAGACGGTTAGTTTAGCTTTATTATTTTCTGTTTCTTTCCTGGATCGGCTGATGATGGTGGACAATATCACTAGACAACTAGCCTACAGCTAGACACCAGTGCGCATCCAATTCATCCAACAAGTAGACTATACTCTAATGGACAGTAGGCCTATAAATTGCCTCTTTTGATTAGATAAGGTTTTAACGTTTGGTGAGAAGCATTCGATTTTGCAATGGCACAGGCCTACATTACTTTGGGTTTGTGTGCCCATGACAACTGGTTTCACGGTGAAACACGTAGGCATAGTAACACATACAGTGCATTTTCCCGAGAACTCCAAGATCCATAGTTTGTACAGGGTTTAACTTCAATGCTCTAATTCAATTCGTACATTCTTAATAATGACACATAACACTGTCATACATGTAATTCACGTAAAGAAAGAAATGTTGTGTTTTATGTCATACGATCTGTGAAGACTCCAAGCATTAACTCGTGAATTAGGGTGTAAAAAATACGCACGAAATCTGCTGAAATATACGATGTACATATATGCACGAATTGAATGTGAGGTTGGTCTGACATCATTTACAAAGGAAGCATTTGTGTTTAGTGAGTCCGTCAGATCAGAGACAGTAGGGATGACCAGGGATGTTCTCCTGATAAGTGTGTGAATTGCACAATTTCTGTCCTGCTAAGCATTCGGAATGTAACTAGTACGCGTGGGTGTCAGGGAAAAAGTACATTAGGCAGTTTTCGTTTCATTGTTATTTAATTCTAAGCAAGTCACAGCCTATACGCGCAATGTGTAGACTATAATGATTTAATACAACATAATGTTGTTTAAATGCTGTTGTGTCGCACTCGTTTCACAGTGTATTTCTTTGTAGGCTATAGCCTTGAAATAATATAAATAATATAGCCTAAATAATTCATGTTTGTTCCTTTTAGGCTTCCTGTCTGGCTCCTGACCTATTTAGAGTGTTTATATGCTGTTTAATACGACATGTAGCCTATTTGAAATGATATTCACTTCTTACATTCACCTTTTCATATTTATTCAAATTAAATACGTTTCATTCAAATCCAGATGGTTTGGTTTCAATACTTAAAAACCAATTGGTAGGTCCAGGTATTCACAAAAATAGATGGGTGTTGGTTAAATTGTGATTTTAATGAATGGAGCGAATTTGGAGTTTTTTCCCCTGTACGCATGGATCGGTTTTTAGCGGAGCTCAACTCCTCCCACATACTCTGGTGGAAACGCAATAGAGCTCGAGAGCTTGTAGTCCTAAAACCCGGAAATGAGTTACCTCTGGTTCGTTCAGCCATCCCTGTTGGAAAAATGAATGAGGAAAGAATAGGGTTTTGGGATAAACGCTGAAAATAAGGTCTGAGGTCAACACATGCTTAAGATATCTTATACCTTTTGTCCTATGAGATAATATCAGTCAGTTAACAGGACCTTTAGTGGCTGTTTTTAGGGAATCTTAGGTGGTGGGAAAGCAACAAATAGTCCATCTCTGATAAGGGAGGAGCTGGTTTTTACATATTGTGTATATTAATTTCTTCTGAATGCAGTTAGTCCGGGTACCCCCAAGCCACAAGACTATTTAGCAGTCTTACAGCTTGGAGGTAGAAGCTGTTCAGGGTCCTGCTGGTTCCAGACTTGGTGTATCGGTACCGCTTGCCGTGCGGTAGCAGAGAGAACAGTCTATGACTTGGGTGGCTGGAGTCTTTGACAATTTTTAGGGCCTTCTTCTGACACCGCCTGGTATAGAGGTCCTGGACGTCAGTGTTCTCAGCCCCAGTGATGTACTGGGCCGTAAGCACTACCCTCTGTAGCGCCTTGCGGTCGGATGCCAATCAGTTGCCATACCAAGCGGTGATTCAGCCAGTCAAGATGCTCTCAATGGTGCAGCTGAACATGAAGCTCTCGACCCGCTTCACTACAGCCCCGTCAAGGTGGATGTGGGTGTGCTTGACCCTCCATTTCCTGTAGTCCATGATCAGCTCTTTTAACTTGGTGACGTTGAGGGAGAGGTTTTTGTCCTGGCACCACACTGCCGGGTCACTGACGTCCTCCCTATAGGCTGTCTCATCGTTGTTGGTGATCAGGCCTACCACCATCGTGTTGTCAGCGAGCGTCTGCGTTGCCAACGGATAAAATAGAAGTCAGTTCTATTTGTGATGCAGATCGCGCTGCAAATCCTGCCTCTCCCATCTCCTCATTGGCTTATAGAAGTAGATACCCACGTGGCATCTCATTGGTTATACCCACGTGGGTGATTGAAAGACAAACTGTGCTGTCGGTTGTTGTGGTAATACTATGAAAGTATAGATGCCAATCGCCATATAAATTCATAGAAGAAAAAGCCTGGAAGGAGGAGAGATGACTAGAAACGATTCGGTTGACCATTTTATGTGTGGATTAATTGGTGGAGTAGAGGACCTTGTGCATTTCAGGTAAAATAACAACTCAATGTTTATATCGCAGGACAAATTAGCTAGCAACAGCAAGCTAGCTAAATAGGACACATTAGCTAGCTAGCTAAATTGCCATAAATGTTTAATGCTTTTCGACCTGTCCCCAAATTAATGTAATTGGTTCAGAGTTTGTTTTGATATTTTAACCTGCGTGTCGTGATCGCGTTTGGTGTGGGGGGACAAAATTAATTTATGCACGATGGCGCGCGGCCGGTTTGGGTTCCATGTTAAGCAAATGTTTACTCCTGAACTTATTTAAGCTTGCCATAACAAAGGAGTTGAACATTTCGACAAACCTAGTTCCACTTTGACATTATGGGTTAATGTGTGTAGGCCTGAATTTTAATACATTTAAAATTCAGGCTGTAAAACAACATTCTGAAGGCACTATAGATAAATGTACATGTAAACAGGACTAACAGTGAATAGAGGCAGGATAAATAGATACTAATGGTAAAGGCAATAATCAATGAACGACAGCGTAATCAATACTAATTTTAGCAGCAGTGTAGGTGTGAGGTGAGGCAGTAGTTGTCAGCCATTTAACAGTATTATGGCCAGGGGATAGAAGCTGTTTAGGAGTCTGTTGGTCTGAGCATTGATGCACCGGTACGGTCCGCCGGACGGTAGCGCGGAGAACAGTCCATGTCTCAGGTGGCTGGAGTTTTTTAGGCTTTTCTCAGACACCGCCTGGCATGTACGTCCTGTATGGCTGGGAGCTCATCCCCAGTGCTGCGCTGGGCCGTCCGCACCACCCGCTGTAGGGCGGTGCAGTTGCCTTACCATATAGTGATACAACCAGTCAGGATGCTCTCGATGGTGCAGCTGTAGAAGTTCCTAAGGATCCGAGTGGCCATCCCAAATAGTTTCAGCCTTCTGAGGGAGAAGAGGCAATGCCGTGCCTTCTTCACAACTGTGCTGGTGTGAGAGGTCCACGTTAAGTCCTCAGTAATGTGGACATCGAGGAACCCCTCCACTGCTGCCCCAAGTTATATTAGGTACAGAGTAGAGATAATGGAAATAGATGTGCAGAAACTGCATGTATGGAAACAGCTACAATTAGTAATAGCACAGTTGAAAGGAGAAACGTATCATCATTTTGTATATGATGTTCTAGGATGATAATTTCTTGTATGAACTGCATTGAAAGACATTACATTTTTAACAGTCGACTCATGAACTACCTGCAACGGCTTGGGACTGATGTGACCGCGTGTACTCAACAAGATTTGTAAGTCGCTCTGGATAAGAGCGTCTGCTAAATGACTTAAATGTAAATGTAAGATAATGCCGATATCAAGAGAAATTGCAAAGAATGTCATTGAATTGGGACTGGAAATATACAATTCGTCAACGTCAAAATAGATCAATTGAATCGTGTTCCAATTCTGAAGCGTGACAAGAACAAAGTTACCCCAGCTAAAAATAGATAAATCTTAAACAGGAAGAGAAGCTCATAGTCGAACTGCATTGTGGGATAGAACACCGGTGCCGTTTCTCTCTAAAGAATTGTAAAGATGATGGTGAGTAGCTGTTCATGCTTCGCTCATTCAGACAAAATCCACCCGCATCCGTCAAATTATCCCTGTATATGTGTTACCAAATTGCATGTATTGTAAAATGTATGCTCTTTCTATCCAGATTGACGCATTATCTTTCAAATAAAATACGTTATAAAGTCCACGGTTATCACGATGCTAACAAGTAGCGTCACCTCGCATCAAATGGGCATACCGGTTACCAGTTAGCTCCTTAGCTAGTGACGGTGCTGTACGGTTAGTTCATAACATTTTTGGGGTGAGTGTTAGCTATGTACATTAATAATATGCTGACATAGGGGTTTATAGTTAAGTGTAAACCCATGTATATTTTTTCGTAGTAGTCATCGCGTCTGGTTTGTTAGGTAAAATAGCTACGCACGGGCTTTGTCAACTTGTGCTAACGTTGCTAGCTGGCTAGGTGTGGTTATTGGTGACGGTTTGAAGGATCCCGTTTTTTTGGGGTCAAATTTAACGCCAGGTTTGAATTCTCGTAATAGGGTAGAATTTATGCAGCGGGTTAGGATAAACGGGTTAATTGAAATGCAAAAGAAATAACCTCACTAACCACAGTAGTAGCTAGTGAGTAGTGGCTGTCGGTCTTGACGGCGTTGTGGCGCATCAGATGGTCAGAACAGTCGAGAACATTCCTGCTAAGCTAGTTAGCGGGTTATATTTCCCACGTGGGCCCATTTAAGCATGTTTTGATGGTCTGTTATTGACAAATATACGAAGGCTAGCCCCTTAGACCCTGAATACGTTATTTTACGTTGAACCGATGTAAAGCCCGTCACGTTATCGAGCAAAAGTGGGGAGAAGGGAGCGCCCTTGCTTGGCCTTCATCAAATGAAACCGCTCGGTAATTTTGACAATGCAGCATGCTTCATCGTCCAGAAACTGATCTTTTACATAATACATATTAGAATGTATAACAAGTTCATTGGGGGGGCAGATGGCTAAAGCGTTCAAATCCTACGCATTACTACACATGCTTAATTACGGCACTTTTGTGGGCAAGGCAGCCCGGTTCCAAATTGAATGTAATTAACTTTGAGCCGGTGCAGAACACGGGGGCCCGGGCGAGATGAATCAAATCCCCCTCTTAGCTACTCACTATTCAATGGGAGTTGTGTTTGGTAGATAGTTTTAGTTTGATAGCGAGGAACCGCGGTACCCGTTGGCTAAACAGATTGGCTACATGTTGATCTGTGCTCAGTCATTGCAGCCCATCAGTTTGGAAGTAGTAACGTTACAGTAGTTTTATAGCGTTCAGACTATTTGATTATTACCGTGGACATTTTATTACGCACTGGCGATATTGAATGGGTAGGGCTGGACCTTTTTTTCCCACCGGTATTTCCATCCTTCCGCTGGCTTTGCTGCAGGAAGAAAATCCTAGGAAATTTTAATTGACAAGCGTCTCCAATCATTCAATATCTGGATGCACTTGATTGTTTGCTGGGGGGGGATCGCACATCTTAATTTAACAAAGGGTATTATATGGCAGGGAATACTATTTGTAGATTAGTGATTCTACACCTTGCTTTGCTCAAGCTGATTCTCTCCGACTGATTCTCCCTGATCATTGGGAGGTTATACACATTGGTTAATTAGGACCGTTAAAAGAGGAGAGACTATGAATCCAGACAGAAAATATAAAACGTTTCAGAATCACAATATAACTTGGAGGAAGAAGAAAAAAAAGAGCACGCCAATAGCCTGCTGGGATACTCTTTCTACACAATATGTTTAGCAAAACCTGCATTTGATCATTAGCTTATAAACGTAAAGACAGGCAGCCATCTGAAATAAATGTAAACAGTGTTTCAGGATGCTTCTAGAAGGTTGTGGACGATCATCCTTACATAAGACAACACCAGAAACAATATTTCCCATCTTGGTGTTTCTGACAATCTTAGCTTGCCACCTCTAATGAGCTGTGGAGCTTCTCAAAGTAATTTTTTCTTAAACCTCAAACAGCGAGTAAACAAAGTGTCATTAAAGATCCCATGGCACTTATCGTAAGAGTAGGGGTGTTAACCCCGGTGTCCTGGCTAAATTCCCAATCTGGCCCTCAAACCATCAGGGTCACCTAATAATCCCCAGTCTACAATTGGCTCATTCATCCCCCTCCTCTCCCCTGTAACTATTCCCCAGGTCGTTGCTGCAAATGAGAACGTGTTCTCAGTCAATTTACCTGGTAAAATAACAGATAAATAAAATAAAATAAAAAAACATCCCTTGGGAATTACAATAGTTCCTCAATGTAGGCCTATTTGAGTTCTTTCTTTCTATAACCCCAAGCCTTGTTGTGAAACATGCCATGCACTGATCCAGTGGAAACATAATAAAATACCTGATTTTACTTATCCAAATAAAGCTGTCTGTCCGGGGGCTCACTGACACAGAGACTGAGGCCCCAGAGTACTTGATACATGTTTGCAAGTGCTGGACTTAGTGGTTAATGTTTGCAAGTGTTAGGGCTGGACTTAGTTGTTCATGTTTCAAGTTTGGCTGGGCATGACTTGTTTTCAATAATGTAATTTATAGGATATTTATTTTTGAGGGTGTTTTCTACCTGCAATGGTTTTTATTTGTTGGCTTTATGTAGGCTTTTTTTTTTTACATGGTTGACAATAGAAGTAACTTTTAGATTTGTCAGTTTCATTTAGTTATAATTTAACCACATGACAGTGATTCTGAGATGCATAGACATTATTTAAATTAAACTGTTTCACAAATGTGCGTATGAAATATCATACCTAGCGCGCAGGTCATTGTAAACTGGCACTCAACATGAAATAGGCTGCAGCCTGCTGTTGTCTCCTATTATCGGCAACTTCAGTAGCATCTGTGAAGGCCAGCATTTGTCTTAATTATTTCATCAAACACTGCGCTTAAAGCCAAATGTGTGGACACGAGTCATGACTTGGGTTTGAGTCATGAATTTTGATGGCTTGAGCCTCTACTTGATAGAAAATACAAATTACTTGACATGGATCCTCAAGACTCTGGGTCCAATCAATAGCATGTTGACAGAATGTGCAAAACAGCTTGTCGCCTGACTCCGTTCTTTGGGTATTGCTCTGCTCTGAATTTAGGGGTTAGTGTCGAATGTTTTGGTTTTTGACGACTTGGCCCTCTTGACGACCTCTTCGACATGTTTCTCAAAGTAACAGCCAAGTTGTGAGATGACGTAAGAGTCCGGCCTTTTCCATTTTTTTCCCCCTCCATTTTTTAAAAGAAATTTCAGCCAAAATATAGAAAATTATGCAACATTTTTCGTTTACAGTTGATTCCATTTTTATTACCAAATGCTGCGATTCCGTCCGTGTTTTCCTTCCCACTCTTAGCCAGGGCCCAACTTGTCTGCATAGTGACAGTCATGTCTCAGCCAACATCTTGCTGAAGGATGTCTTGCTCATCTCTCAATTCTATCCTTCCCTCCTCTCCCTGTAGCCCACACCGGTTATCCTGCTTAAGGAGGGGACAGATACGTCTCAGGGCGTCCCTCAGCTGATCAGCAACATCAATGCCTGCCAGGTCATCGCTGAGGCCGTCCGCACCACACTTGGGCCTCGCGGCATGGACAAACTCATGGTGGATGGCAGAGGTGAGAGGGATGGAGGAGATGTCAGAGTGGGGGGAACATGGTCTGTCATTTTTTTTTGGGGGGGGGGGGCATGGCCTGCAGTAGTTGGACACTTGTTTTGCAGTGATACTGAAGCTGTGTGTGTGGGGATGTCTCCCTTCAGGTAAAGCCACCATCTCCAACGACGGGGCGACCATCCTGAAGCTGCTGGATGTGGTTCACCCTGCTGCCAAGACCCTGGTGGACATTGCACGCTCCCAGGATGCCGAGGTCTGTGTGTGTCTTGTTGGAGTCCATCTGTGAAAGCGTTAGTGATGGCTCCTCTAGCCCCCCTCTCCCACTGACTCCTCTAGCCCCCCCTCCCACTGACTCCTCTAGCCCCCCTCCCACTGACTCCTCTAGCCCCCCTCCCACTTATGCCTCTAGCCCCCCTCCCACTGACTCCTCTAGCCCCCCTCCCACTGACTCCTAGCCCCTCCCCACCTGGCTCCTCTAGCTTCCACTGACTCCTCTAGCCCCCCTCCCACTGACTCCTCTAGCCCACCTGACTCCTCTAGCCCCCTCCCACCTACGCCTCTGGCTCCTCTAGCTCCCACTGACTCCTCTAGCCCCCCATCCCACTGACTCCTCTAGCCCCCCTCCCACTGACTCCTCTAGCCCCCCCTCCTGGCTCCTCTCGTTCTAGTGTTCGGCGGCTGTTCCCTCTCCATTTGTATTCATTGTTTTCTATTCTCTGTCCAGGTGGGCGACGGTACCACGTCTGTAACCCTGTTGGCAGCAGAGTTCCTGAAGCAGTTGAAGCCGTACGTGGAGGAGGGTCTCCACCCCCAGACCATCATCAGAGCCTTCCGCAGCGCTACGCACCTGGCCGTCAAGAAGATCCGAGAGATCTCTGTCACCGTCAAGAAGGACGACAAGAAGTGAGTTGTGTGTGTGATCTTTCAAAGGGGGATTGAATAAAGAGGAAGGTGTTTCCGTTGGACTTCAGATTGAACCGTGGTCTTCCTCTAGAGAACAGAGGGGGCTCTTGGTGCCACCACAGCTGATCACTGTCTACACCCCCCCCTCTTCTATCTCCCTCCCCCTCTTCTATCTCCCTCCCCCTCTTCTATCTCCCTCCCCCTCTTCTATCTCCCTCCCCCTCTTCTATCTCCCTCCCCCTCTTCTATCTCCCTCCCCTCTTCTATCTCCCTCCCCCTCTAGAGAACAGAGGGAACTCTTGGTGAAGTGTGCCGCCA
>NC_088407.1:12686747-12759247 GCF_034236695.1 Oncorhynchus nerka
GACCGCAGTCAGATATATGGATATTAAAACTGGGTTGTGTTCATTAGTTGAGTCTTCCAAGCCATGGAAAATGTCTTGTTTTCTCATTTGAGAAGTTCACAAGCATTTGTCTGAATTTAGAGCATCTGTCGGAGTGTAATTCTTATCAATGGTATCTTCTATTGGTTTGTGCTTTTTCAAACTGTATTGTTCCTAATGTGGTGTGTGTTGCTGTATTTCTTACGGTGTAATGTGTCCTCCAGGCCTGCGGGGGCTCCATCCAGACCAGTGTTGGCTCCATGACAGACGATGTCCTGGGGCGCTGTGAAGTCTTTGAGGAGGTGCAGGTTGGAGGAGAGAGGTGAGAGCTCCTAGGAGGAACTTCAGTGTGTTTATTTGCCGATTGCTTCGGGAACATTTGTAGAACGGCTAAGTGCGCTGTTGGATAAAACTTATTTTGCACAATTTTATTTTTAGCAGAACATCTCCGCTAAACACAGAATAAATGTTTTTGTCTCTGTGACCGCCCAGTACAAAGTTGACTACAAATACCAAGTTGCCAAACAAGTGAAGAGTATAAAATGACGCTTCAAATGAAAACCAAGAGGACTGTCTTATGAGACCTACAGTGGACAACACACGCACAAAATCATTGATTTGGCACTTCCTGAAATATATAGAGTCAAAAATTAGACAGCGTACAGCTGGCAAAATATGAATTGAATTAAGGTGAAATTTATTTCAATGTATAGGTATCAATTTCACCTTAATTCAATTCATATTTTGCCAGTTGTACGTTGTCTAATTTTTGACTCAATATATTTCAGGAAGTGCCAAATCAATGATTTCGTGCGTTAGGCCTATTGTAGGGAGGCTAAACATTTGGGCTAAAATAATCTTGTCTTAATATTTGCAGCCATATTGGTGATAATTTCACCAGGATTTGATCTGTCGTCGGTATTGTGGAATAGTGGTACGGTTTTTATATTTCACCCCCTTCTCTCCAATTTCATGATATCCGAGTTTGATCATGTCTCATTGCTCCAACTCCCCAACGGGCTCGAGAGATGCGACAGTCGAGTCATGCGTCCTCCAAAACATGACCCTCCTTAACACCTGCCCATTTTAACATGGAAGACAGCTGCACCTATATGCCCGCCACAAGGAGTCACTAGAGCGCAATAAGCTAAGTAAGCCCCCCCGGCCCCCGGCCAAACTCTCCTAACCCGGATGACGCAGGACCAATTGTGCGAACCCTATGGGACGGACAATTAGGACACAGCCTGAGATCGAATCCGGGTCTGTAGTGATGCCTTCAGCACTGTGGTGCAGTGCCTGAGACTGCTGCGCCTCAGGAGGCCCGTTTGATGTTTGAATGGAGAATACAGAGCTGCCTTTCTCCTAGGCCTATCGACACGTGCTCTAACATCTTCGGCCATTTTGTAACAATGCGTGTTAGGAGAGAGGATGCAGGCCAGTGTTAAAACACTCGTTCGCCTAAGTTCCATCGATATCAGGAAACCGGGCCCTGGCTAGTAGAACATTTCACTGGCCTGGCAGGGTCTTTAAAAAAAATTGTATTGCAAATATTGGGAGAATCTCACCCAGCCTTGTTTAAAATTGTGATTTTTCTAGTCTGTGTTTTTTTTAATGCGTGCCCCGTTCCTCCAGGTATAACTTCTTCAAGGGTTGTCCTCGCTCCCATACGTGTACCATCATCCTGAGGGGCGGAGCCGAGCAGTTTATGGAGGAGACGGAACGCTCTCTACACGACGCCATCATGATCGTACGCAGAGCCATCAAGGTAGGTTGACCCGCAGGCCACTGGACCTAAACCATAGAGTTGGATAGAGGGCACATCCTAAAGCTAAAAATTATTTTTGTGGCAAGTGCTCCCTCTACCAAACTCTGACTTAAACCAATGCCATCCTTCTACAGTGAGCTGATATTTAATCAGTGCTTGTGCTGGGTACCTAAACTAACCCACGGCATCTGTGTAGTTAAATGCTTCCTCCTATCCAGCACATTTCACTGTTCCCTAACAGTCAAAATAAAATAAATAAAGTTAAAATCTCATTCTGCCCCTGAACAAGGCAGTTAAACCCAATGTTCCTAGGCCGTCATTGTAAATAAGAGTCTAAATTGTCTCCTTTCCTCCGTCTTGTCGTCTCCTCTCCTCCATCCTAGGGGGGTGCTGGTGCAGTAGAGATGGAACTCTCAAAGTACCTTCGTGATTATTCTAGAACCATTCACTAACCTCTCCCTCCATCCTCTCCTCTCCAGAATGACTCCATCGTGGCTGGCGGAGGTGCGATCGAGATGGAACTCTCAAAGTACCTGCGTGATTATTCCAGAACCATTCCTGGCAAGCAGCAGCTGCTGATTGGAGCATACGCTAAGGCTCTAGAGATTATCCCCAGACAGCTGTGTGACAACGCAGGCTTCGATGCCACCAACATACTCAACAAGCTGCGCGCCAAGCACGCACAGGTACACACACACACACACACCATGCCTACACAGGTGGGTAGGTGGGCACGTTCCAGCGGATCACTTTAGTCCAGATGTTGACTGTCGTTGGTCACCTTTTCATTGTGTTGCATTATGGGTAGAGGTGAAAGTAAGTTTAAAAAAACATTGGGGGGTTACACCGTTAAAACATGAGCCTGTCACAATAATTAGAAAACTAGAGGATTTTTCTTGGAACCTAATTACTTGATCATTACCGCATGAAGAATGAGCCAATAGACTTCAACTTGTTGAATACGCTCAAATGAGGTGTGGTTGAACGATAACTCTTGGCCGACCCAGAGATGAGCGACCGACAGGAGTGGAGAAATATGAAAGAATATTTCTTTCAACATCTTGAGAGAATGTGATTGGTCGCTTAGGGTCCTGTTGTGTAGCCCAAACATGCTATTTAAAAAAAAAAAGTTGACCGTTTCATTTTTCAACCACACAAAATATGCATCTAAGACCAACTGAAATGCTATCAGAGAACATGTTGGATCGTTTTCACAGCTTTCCAGGTCTTTTAAAACGGTTCAAACTATCATTTGGATGTCTCCCCCGGTCCTTGCTCTGTGAGCCAAGCCGAAATGAAAGAACTTGACCGTCAACTAGATAAAACGATCAGTGCATCATCAACATTCTATCGATATGACCTGATCAGTGCATCATCAACATTCTATCGATATGACCTGATCAGTGCATCATCAACATTCTATCGATATGACCTGATCAGTGCATCATCAACATTCTATCGATATGACCTTATCCTGGTGAGCAAAGCTTTTATTTATTTTTTTATTCTAGACGAGCGTCAAGTAATGACAGAAGAGAAGGTATTGTAGACTATTTGACTGACAGTCTACCAAATGTCACAATTTATAAGCAGAAAAATATCTAGAAATTAGGCTTTAAAATGAACATGGCCTCTTGTCGTTTCGGCATCCCTGCGTACCCTGCAGGGATCCCACATAAGACTTTTGAAGTAGTTGTTTGATAACATGACTGCTTATGGCTCATTAGAAGATAGGCTAATACATTTTAAAAGTTAAATCTTTACGACTAGGCTCACAGATCCTATTGAATTAATAGGGGTTCTATATGGAATTCTATGGTTTTGTGTAGACACAGGATGTCCCCTTACTGGGACGAAATTCATGTTCAACTCTGATTATGGGGATAAAAACTGTCCGACTTGGCTACATGTTGACTGCGTGAACTTTACAAAAATCATGTGTTCAAAAGTGATATTTGGGTCTTGTCAGTAACCAATGAATTGTAGCCACATTCTTTTCACTTTGAGTGTGAGATATACAAATATAGAAACATTTAAACTTTTTTTTTTTAACAATAGCAACTATGTTGATGCTGCCGTGTTGATCTGAGCCTTGCTGTTGAAAAACCACTAGCATCAGATTTTCTGCTGTCGCAGATGCACCTGCACCCACTTTTCACCGATTTTAATTTATAGTCTTGCTTCATTAGGCTTACTGCTCATACCCTATGAGAGATCCACACACACTAACCTCCCCCCTTCTCTCTCCCTCTCTCCTCTTAGGGTGGTATGTGGTACGGTGTAGACGTGAACAATGAGGATATAGCTGATAACTACTTGGCGTGTGTGTGGGAACCCTCCATCGTGCGTATCAACGCACTGACTGCTGCCAGCGAGGCCGCCTGCCTCATCCTCTCAGTGGACGAGACCATCAAGAATCCACGCAGTAGCGTAGAAGGGCCACCAGGGGGCGGGAGAGGCCGGGGACGTGGCAGACCCCATGCTCACTAAGGGGGGACCCTGACCTCTAACCTACAGAGCCATAGACCGACATTCTGGCAAACTAGGTGAAATAGGAAAGAATCATCCACTTTGTTACTAAATGTTCCCATGACAACAGCAGTCTAGATTACATTCTGTTCATTTTAATTAGAATGTGATAGTCTTTGGAATGTTTGGAACCAACATGGCGGTTCTATTAGAGAGGCTCTAAATTCTAATGGAGTTTACTGAGCGATGTATGTCTATGGCTCTGGTCTAGTCTCACTTCAGTCGCCTCCAACACTTCTTACCGGAGGGGTGCAACAGCAACGGTAGTAGTGGTACTCTGGGCTCTGGCTTGGATGGTGGTAGAATTTGGTCCAATTTCCCTTTTCTCTCCTTGTAAGTGATGGCATCTATGTTGTCCAGTCATCTTAATGCATTAGTCGGCCAAACCAATTCACCTGTCATGACTAACATCAGCCTGTGTCTTACAAACTACTAACCACAACTCTTATTCCCTTTGTCTCACATTGGGATGGTTGGATACTTGAGCCGCCTCACCACAATACCATATTCTTTTCTTTTTTTTTGCATGTGTTTAAACCCCCCCCCCCCCCCCCAGCCATTGTCTAGGACAGAGTCAAGGGTGCCATCTTTTGTAATGCTTGTAACTGTCACACGCACTGAGTTAGTCGATGATGTTGACAATGTTTTTGTTGCTATTTATTATTGGACCATTAAAATCAATAATTCTACAGCTCAACTACTGTCTCCTGTGTGTTGCAGGAAGAGGGGTGTGTGTTTGAATATTAGCTGAAAATATCTTGGATTTGATGATCTTGAAGACTTCACTAGTCGAAATCCTGATGCATTGTGTTTACCTGCCCTTCAATGACGGTTGGTGGTTGCCATAACAATAAGTATCCAAGCCTTTTTGTTTTGGCAAGCCTCAAAAATATAAACGCATGTAAAGTGTTGGTTTCATGAGGTGAAATAAAAGATCCCAGATATGTTCCATACGCACAAAGTTTATTTCTCAATTTATTTAGTGTTAGTGGACTTGGCCAAGATGATAATTCACCTGACAGGTGTGGCATATCAAGAAGCTGATTTAAATGGCATGATCATTACACAGGTGCACCTTCTGCTTGGACAATAAAATGGCACTCTCTGAAATGTGTGGGTTCGTCACACAACACAATGCCACAGATGTGGCACGTTTTGAGGCGGCATGCTGACTGCAGGGATTGTCCACTTGTGCTTTTGCCAGAGAATTGAATGTTAATTTCTCTACCATAAGCCGCCTCAATGTCGTTTTTGAGAATTTGGCAGTATGTCCAACTGGCCTCATGACTTCCACATCCGGCTTCTTCACCTGCAGGATTGTCAGACACCAGCCATCCGGACAGCTGATGAAACTGGGTTTGATGAAACTAGGTTTGCACAACTGAAGAATTTCTACATAAACTCAAAACGTATGAGGGACGCTCATCTGTGCTTGTCGTCCTCACCTGGGTCGTAATGGCCACTGGCACGCTGGAGAAGTGTGCTCTTCGCGGATGAATGCCGGTTTTAACTACCAGGCAGACGTGTATGGCGTCGTGTGGGTGAGCAGATTTGCTGATGTCAACATGAACAGAGTGTCCCATGGTGGGGTTAAGCTACAGACAAACATATTTGCACTTTATCGATAGCAATTTGAATGCACAGAGATACCGGGATGAGATCCTGAAGCACATTGTCGGGCCAATCCTCCGCCGCCATCAACTCACATTTCAGCATGGTAATGCACGGCCCCATGTTGCAAGGATCTGTACACAATTCCAGTTCTTCCATGGCCTGCATCCTCACCAGACATGTCGCCCATTGAGCATGTGTGGCATACTCTGGATCAACAGGTACGACAGCGTGTTCCAGTTCCCGCCGATGTCTAGCAACTTCTCAGCCATTGAAAAGGAGTGGGACAACAGGCCACAATCAACAGCCTGATCAACTCTATGCAAAGGAGATGTGTCACGCTGCGTGAGGCAAATGGTGGTCACAACGGATACTGACTGGTTTTCTGAACCTCTCCCCAACCTTTTTAAGGTAGTTGTGACCAGCAGATGCATATCTATATTCCAAGTCATGTGAAATCCATAGATTAGGGCCTAATTAATTTATTTCCAATTGACTGAGTTCCTTATATACTGTAACTGTAAAAAATGAAATTGTTGCAAGTTTAATTTAATTTTGTTCAGGAGCATAACAATTGCTTAAATTGCATGGACTGAGTCATTCATTATTGCACAATCTCTGTCCCCACACATAGTCGTGGCCAAAAGTTGAGAATGACACAAATTGTAATTTTCACAAAGTCTGCTGCCTCAGTTTGTATGATGAAAATTTGCATATACTCCAGAATGTTATGTAGAGTGATCAGATGAATTGCAATTAATTGCTTAGTCCCTCTTTGCCATGCAAATGAACTGAATCCCCCAAAAACATTTCCACTGCATTTCAGCCCTGCCACAAAAGGACCAGCTGATATCATGTCAGTGATTCTCTCGTTAACACAGGTGTGAGTGTTGACGAGGACAAGGCTGGAGATCACTCTGTCATGCTGATTGAGTTTGAATAACAGACTGGAAGCTTCAAAAGGAGGGTGGTGCTTGGAATCATTGTTCTTCCTCTGTCAAACATGGTTACCTGCAAGGAAACACATGCCGTCATCATTGCTTTGCACAAAAAGGGCTTCACAGGCAAGGATATTGCTGCCAGCAAGATTGCACCGAAATCAACCATTTATCAGATCTTCAAGAACTTCCAGGAGAGCGGTTCAGTTGTTGTGAAGAAGGCTTCAGGGCGCCCAAGAAAGTCCAGCAAGCGCCAGGACCGTATCCTAAAGTTGATTCAGCTGTGGGATCGGGGCACCACCAGTACACAGCTTGCTCAGGAACGGCAGCAGGCAGGTGTGAGTGCATCTGCACACACAGTGAGGTGAAGACTTTTGGAGGTTGGCCTGGTGTCAAGAAGGGCAGCAAAGAAGCCACTTCTCTCCAGGAAAAACATCAGGGACAGACTGATATTCTGCAAAAGGTACAGGGATTGGACTGGTGAGGACTGGGTTAAAGTCATTTTCTCTGAATCCCCTTCCGATTGTTTGGGGCATCTGGAAAAAAGCTTGTCCGGAGAAGACAAGGTGAGCGCCACCATCAGTCCTGTGTCATGCCAACAGTAAAGCATCCTGAGACCATTCATGTGTGGGGTTGCTTCTCAGCCAAAGGAGTAGGCGTGGCTGCATCATGTTACGGGAAATACTGGTTCAGTCTGCTTCCCAACACACACTGGGAGACAAATTCACCTTTCAGACAAATTCCCCTTTCAGCAGGACAACAACCTGAAACACAAGGCCAAATATACACGGGAGTTGAATGATCCTGAGTGGCCTAGTCACAGGTTTGACTTAAATTGTCTTGAAAATGTATGGCATGACTTGAAAATGGCTGTCTAACAATGAATAACAACCAACTTGACGGAGCTTGAAGATTTGTAAAAAGAATAATGTGCAAATGTTGTACAATCCAGGTGTGCAAATCTCTTAGAGACTTACCCAGAAAGACACAGCTGTAATGACTCTTAGAGACTTACCCAGAAAGACACAGCTGTAATGACTCTTAGAGACTTATCCAGAAAGACTCAGCTGTAATGACTCTTAGAGACTTACCCAGAAAGACTCTTATAGACTTACCCAGAAAGACACAGCTGTAATGACTCTTAGAGACTTACCCAGAAAGACTCAGCTGTAATGACTCTTAGAGACTTACCCAGAAAGACTCAGCTGTAATGACTCTTAGAGACTTACCCAGAAAGACTCAGCTGTAATGACTCTTAGAGACTTACCCAGAAAGACTCACAGCTGTAATGACTCTTAGAGATTTACCCAGAAAGACTCAGCTGTAATGACTCTTAGAGACTTACCCAGAAAGACTCAGCTGTAATGACTCTTAGAGATTTACCCAGAAAGACTCAGCTGTAATGACTCTTAGAGACTTACCCAGAAAGACTCAGCTGTAATGACTCTTAGAGACTTACCCAGAAAGACTCACAGCTGTAATGACTCTTAGAGACTTACCCAGAAAGACTCACAGCTGTAATGACTCTTAGAGACTTACCCAGAAAGACTCACAGCTGTAATGACTCTTAGAGACTTACCCAGAAAGACTCACAGCTGTAATGACTCTTAGAGACTTACCCAGAAAGACTCAGCTGTAATGACTCTTAGAGACTTACCCAGAAAGACTCAGCTGTAATGACTCTTAGAGACTTACCCAGAAAGACTCAGCTGTAATGACTCTTAGAGACTTACCCAGAAAGACTCAGCTGTAATTGCTGCCAAAGGTGATTCTAACGTATTGACTCAGGGGGTTGAATACTTATCTAATCAAGATTTGTTTTATTTAAAAAAATATACAAATATTATAATTTTTTCCCACTGACATTATAGAGTATTTTGTGTAGATCATTGACAAAAGAAAGTTCCAAATCAATTTTAATCTCACTTTGTAACAACAACAAAATGTGGAATAAGTCAATGGGGGTGAATACTTCCTGTACTATGTCCTATTTTTACATGCCTCGTGAGCTTTTAGTTCAGCTATCTTACACCATCAGAACCCCAAATATGAGCTTCTTTTACTCAATTTTTGTTAACAATGTAAATGCAAACAGTGTATAGCCTCAACATGGTTAACTATTACATTTCATATCATGGATGGTCCGTCCTTATATACATAGCTCTGTCTATGGTTTTGAGTCATTACATTTTCCCAAGCCCAACCCTTAGCTTTTGACCAAAATGGGTGAAATAAGGATTCTAGCAAAATAAGAATTATAGCAAATTAAGAATTCTTATTAGAATTATAGCAAAATAAGGATTCTTGCAAAATAAGAATTCTAGCTAAATAGGATTCTAGCAAAATAGGATTCTAGCAAAATAATGTGATAGTCTTGCAAAATAGTTCTAGCAAAATAAGAATTCTAGCAAAATAAGAATTCTAGCAAAATAAGAATTCTAGCAAAATAAGGATTCTAGCTTTAACCGACAGTTAATATGGTTATCTTCGATGAACAAGCTATAAACAGGTTATTTCTTAAGATAGTTCTTTATACATAAAATGATAATATTTCATATAAGGGTATAAAATACAGGATCCATCAGGATATCTGCATGTACTGTACACAACTTAAATACTGTTGTGATCATACCTTATTTGGTGTTTTTCCAAGAAGCCTACATTTCCTTCAAGCAACTGTATATAAAAGGTCTAAATTACTAGTGTATACAATCAATGGTTCAGATATATTCATAGCATATTTCTGTCAGTCCTCGTCACAACCAGTCCACAGTTCAGTTAATTTCTCCATACATAGAAAGTAAAAGGCATGTTCAGCTGGTCATTCAATCCAGTGGCCACAAGGTGGCACTACAACAAAGACATTAGTATTATTATTATATTATCAGTTGAATTGAAGACTGGAGGCACTGGAACTAGATACAGGCAAGAGTCTATGGCAATTGTTCGAGAGCAAAGATTTGATCCGTGATGCATAGTGGGTAAATGCTGACTGACTTATCTACAAGTAATCATGAGTAGCTCTTTACAATTCAAGGTGATTGGTCAGGATTCGGCAGTGGTCTCCAACAAGCCCAATATATTCAGGCAGCAGTCACTCCCAGAGGGACCTCATCCTAGATCAGATTGAGATGTTTTGTTTCGATGTGAGAAAGGAATTGTGACGTTGAGCAGTTTGAAGGTCATGTCGTCACTTAAAATGTCACATCGTGCCATAACTCAATATTAAAACATTTAATTGATCCTGGATCTTTGACGTTATTCCTCGTGGGTCCATTTCCTACTTTCTCCTTCTTTACCCTTTGACCTTTTGGCATTGTGGTCAGTCTCCTCAATTTGAAAGGAAGTCGATGGCGGCTCGGACCGTCTGATTGGTCGCCATGTCCACCGCCGTCACTTTGATCTCTGTGTCTCCGAACTGCATTGTGGCTCGGATCTCTCTCCTTTCCGCCCCGGCAACCGTCCCCGGCAACGCCTCCGGTAGATCCAGAGTGATCGCGCCACACTTCCTCACTCCAGGGTCGCTGATGTAAACAACGTCGTCGCTGACGCTGCAGTAGATATTGATGATGATCTTCCTCTGGCCGGATCTGGAGAAAGAGGGAGAAGGTTTGGTGATTCTCTCTAAGTTTGTGTGTGTGTGTGTGGAGGTGCAGAGTCTTGGGTCCCTTAAGACCTTCCCAGCCATGCTGTGTGTGTCTGTTTGTGTGCATGTTTATGTGTGTAGGTACTGTGTGTGTCTGACCCAACCTCATTGTGTTTGTGTAACCCGACTTTGCTGTGTGTAAGTGTGTGTATGACCCGACCTAGCCGGTGTGTAGCTCCGCCTCACGACCTCGCCTAAAGCCACTGATTGGTCAACGGAGACGAATCTGTCGAGGATGTCGGTGCACCAATCACGGCCTTCCTTGACCAGTAGTTTGTCCCGGGGGTGTCGACCCTCCACGAAGCGGTTTAGAACCCCAACGCCGTAGGTCAGAGGGCAACGACGCACACGCACCTGAAGGAGAGTAAAAGTAGAGGGAAAATGTTTATAACAGGGTGCCACAGTGTGTGTGTGTCTCCTGGGGAGAGGAGAGAGAGCGGCGATTGGTTCGACTAGTTGGTGACGTCATAGCACCTGGAGGGAGGAACAGGGGAAATGTTTAGAACTGGAGGTGAATCTCAATCGTATTTCCTTGATTCCTCACATCCTCTGTCCTCACCTCCTTCTCAACCCATTGGAGAAGTTCAGAGTGGAGGAACCTTTTGAGAAGGATACGAGGAGAGAGGAATCAAGGCAATAAGGAAATACAATTGAGATGCACCCATGGTAGTAGTATGTATACGTACCACAGTGGGGTTGAGAGTGGAGGTGTTTAACCAGAAGTCCACAAAAATTTGACCAACTAGGGGGTTAAGGGTTAAGGTTAGAATAAGGTTTAGGGTTAGGAGCTAGGGTTAGTTTTAGGTTTAGGAGCTAGGGTTAGTTTTAGGTTTAGGAGCTAGGGTTAGTTTTAGGTTTAGGAGCTAGGGTTAGGTTTAGGGTTAGGAGCTAGGGTTAGTTTTAGGGTTAGGAGCTAGGGTTAGTTTTAGGGTTAGGAGCTAGGGTTAGTTTTAGGGTTAGTTTTAGGGTAAGGAGCTAGGGTTAGTTTTAGGGTTAGGAGCTAGGGTTAGTTTTAGGTTTAGGAGCTAGGGTTAGGTTTAGGGTTAGGAGCTAGGGTTAGTTTTAGGGTTAGTTTAATGGTTAGTTTTAGGGTTAGTTTAATGGTTAGGAGCTAGGGTTAGTTTTAGAGTTAGGAGCTAGGGTTAGTTTTAGAGTTAGGAGCTAGGGTTAGTTTTAGAGTTAGGAGCTAGGGTTAGTTTTAGGTTTAGGAGCTAGGGTTAGTTTTAGGTTTAGGAGCTAGGGTTAGGAGCTAGGGTTAGTTTTAGGGTTAGGAGCTAGGGTTAGTTTTAGGGTTAGGAGCTAGGGTTAGGAGCTAGGGTTAGGTTTAGGGTTAGGAGCTAGGGTTAGTTTTAGGGTTAGGAGCTAGGGTTAGTTTTAGAGTTAGGAGCTAGGGTTAGGGTTAGGAGCTAGGGTTAGTTTTAGGGTTAGGAGCTAGGGTTAGGAGCTAGGGTTAGGTTTAGGGTTAGGAGCTAGGGTTAGGAGCTAGGGTTAGTTTTAGAGTTAGGAGCTAGGGTTAGGGTTAGGAGCTAGGGTTAGTTTTAGGGTTAGGAGCTAGGGTTAGGAGCTAGGGTTAGGTTTAGGGTTAGGAGCTAGGGTTAGGAGCTAGGGTTAGTTTTAGAGTTAGGAGCTAGGGTTAGTTTTAGAGTTAGGAGCTAGGGTTAGTTTTAGAGTTAGGAGCTAGGGTTAGTTTTAGAGTTAGGAGCTAGGGTTAGTTTTAGAGTTAGGAGCTAGGGTTAGTTTTAGAGTTAGGAGCTAGGGTTAGTTTTAGGTTTAGGAGCTAGGGTTAGTTTTAGGTTTAGGAGCTAGGGTTAGTTTTAGGTTTAGGAGCTAGGGTTAGGTTTAGGGTTAGGAGCTAGGGTTAGTTTTAGGGTTAAGAGCTTGGGTTAGTTTTAGGGTTAGGTTTAGAGTTAGGTTTTTGGATTAAGGTTAAGGGTTAGGGAATATAGAATTTTGAGTGGGGCTGAATTTTGTCCCCCCACAAGGTCAGTTATACAAGACTGTGTGTGTGTGTGCGTACCACGGTGTGACTGTGTGTACCACGGTGTGACTGTGCGTACCGCGATGTGTGTGTGCGTACCACGGTGTGTGTGTGCGTACCACGGTGTGTGTGTGCATACCACGGTGTGTGCGTACCATAGTGTTTGTCTGTGTGTATATACTCTCACCACGGTGGGGTCCAGTCCGAACAACACAGCCCCTTTCAGTATTGTCAGACCCACATCCTGAGGGATGATGATGCGACACATTTGACCCAAAGCATTCTGGGCCGCCCGCTGCAGCATGGGCGACTCAGCGAAACCCCCAACCAGGAACAGGAAGCGAACACCCTGCACTTCCTGTCTCTGCATCAACTCCTCTGGAGGGAGAGAGGAATGAGAGGGAAGGTGAGACCAACATGTCAATGTTGAGGTTTATATAAAATGTGCCCCTTTATGCTACATTGTCAGACCAAATAATGTTAGAGAGTGTGTGTGTGTGTGTCTCACCAATGTGTTTGATGATGTTGTTAATGGTGGGTTGGAACAGTTCGTTCATGGCTTCAGGAGTGAGACGTAGCATTCCCTGAGACGACCACTTCACTATGTTCATGCTAGACAGAGAGAGAGAGAGACATTGTAAATAAGAATTTGTTCTTAATTGACTCGCCCGGATAAATAAAGAGAGAGAGACATGCAGGGGATGAGACGACCACGTTTCTATGTTCTTACTAATGTAGAGAGAGGGGTTACACACTATTTTTTATTTTGTTCATCCTCACACAGGGAGAGAGGTCAAATACACACATACAAACACACACACACACAACCTTTCTCTCCCCACAACATACTTGCTCTTGCGCAGGGCAGTCTCCACACTCTGTCCTCTGTATCTTTTGTAGAAGTCGATAAAGGAGAAGGGCAGAGAGATATTCAGTGCGTTGGATCGCCCCGGCGTGGCCGTGCGTTTACGAGCCTCGAACGCGATGGTCAGGTCGACCCAAGCAGCGGGACGCTTCGCCTAAAAAAATATATATTTATCAGACGCTATTATCCAAAGCAGTTTACAATCGTGGGTTTGATTCCCCAGCCGGAATCAAACCCACAATCCTGGCGTTACAAGCGTCATGCTCTATGCTCTAGCAATTACCTTGAAGCTCTCGATAAAGTCCTCTCCGAAGATTTTACAAAGCATTGCTTCAAAGGCGAGGTCGACGCCGACCGCCCCGTATGGACCTCCTACAGTAAGCATATGAATAAAAACATTGTATGAGTCTCGTAAAAAAGTATTCACCCCTGAGTATTCAACTAAGGAATATACACCCCTGAGTATACACCCCTGAGTATTCAACTAAGGAATATACACCCCTGAGTATTCAACTAAGGAATATACACCCCTGAGTATTCAACTAAGGAATATACACCCCTGAGTATTCAACTAAGGAATATACACCCCTGAGTATTCAACTAAAGAATATACACCCCTGAGTATACACCCCTGAGTATTCAACTAAGGAATATACACCCCTGAGTATTCAACTAAGGAATATACACCCCTGAGTATTCAACTAAGGAATATACACCCCTGAGTATACACCCCTGAGTATTCAACTAAGGAATATACACCCCTGAGTATTCAACTAAGGAATATACACCCCTGAGTATTCAACTAAGGAATATACACCCCTGAGTATACATCCCTGAGTATTCAACTAAGGAATATACACCCCTGAGTATTCAACTAAGGAATATACACCCCTGAGTATACACCCCTGAGTATTCAACTAAGGAATATACACCCCTGAGTATACACCCCTGAGTATTCAACTAAGGAATATACACCCCTGAGTATACACCCCTGAGTATTCAACTAAGGAATATACACCCCTGAGTATACACCCCTGAGTATTCAACTAAGGAATATACACCCCTGAGTATACACCCCTGAGAATTCAACTAAGGAATATACACCCCTGAGTATACACCCCTGAGTATTCAACTAAGGAATATATACCCCTGAGTATTCAACTAAGGAATATACACCCCTGAGTATTCAACTAAGGAATATACACCCCTGAGTATTCAACTAAGGAATATACACCCCTGAGTATTCAACTAAGGAATATACACCCCTGAGTATTCAACTAAGGAATATACACCCCTGAGTATTCAACTAAGGAATATACACCCCTGAGTATTCAACTAAGGAATATACACCCCCTGATTATTCAACTAAGGAATATACACCCCTGAGTATACACCCCTGACTATACACCCCTGACTATACACCCCTGACTATACACCCCTGAATATACACCCCTGACTATACACCCCTGACTATACACCCCTGAATATACACCCCTGAGTATTCAACCCTGACTCTACACCCCTGAATCTACACCCCTGACTATACACCCCTGAATATACACCCCTGAGTATTCAACCCTGACTCTACACCCCTGACTATACACCCCTGACTATTCACCCCTGATTATTCACCCCTGAATATACACCCCTGACTATACACCCCTGACTATACACCCCTGAATATACACCCCTGACTATTTACCCCTGACTATACACCCCTGACTATTCACCCCTGAATATACACACCTGACTATTCAACTAAGGAATATACACCCCTGACTATACACCCCTGACTATTCACCCCTGAATATACACCCCTGACTATACACCCCAGAATATACACACCTGACTATACACCCCTGAATATACACCCCTGACTCTACACCCCTGACTCTACACCCCTGACTCTACACCCCTGACTATACACCCCTGACTCTACACTCCTGACTGTACACCCCTGACTATACACACCTGACTATTCAACTAAGGAATATACACCCCTGACTATACACCCCTGACTATTCACCCCTGAATATACACACCTGACTATTCAACTAAGGAATATACACCCCTGACTATACACCCCTGACTATTCACCCCTGAATATACACCCCTGACTATACACCCCTGAATATACACACCTGACTATTCAACTAAGGAATATACACCCCTGACTATACACCCCTGAATATACACACCTGACTATTCAACTAAGGAATGTACACCCCTGACTATACACCCCTGACTATACACCCCTGAGTATTCAACCCTGACCCTACACCCCTGACTCTACACCCCTGAGTATTCAACCCTGACTCTACACCCCTGACTCTACACCCCTGACTCTACACCCCTGAATATACACACCTGACTATTCAACTAAGGAATGTACACCCCTGACTATACACACCTGACTATACACCCCTGACTATACACACCTGACTATTCAACTAAGGAATGTACACCCCTGACTATACACACCTGAATATACACACCCGACTATTAACCCCTGAATATACACCCCTGAATATACACCCTGAATATACACACCTGAATATACACCCCTGAATATACACACCTGACTATACACCCCTGACTATACACCCCTGACTATTCAACTAAGGAATATACACCCCTGAATATACACACCTGAATATACACCCCTGACTATACACCCCTGACTATACACCCCTGACTATTCAACTAAGCAATATACACCCCTGAATATACACCCCTGACTATACACCCCTGACTATACACCCCTGAGTATACACCCCTGACTATTCACCCCTGACTCTACACCCCTGACTCTACACCCCTGAGTCTACACCCCTGAGTATACACCCCTGACTATTCACCCCTGACTATTCACCCCTGACTATACACCCCTGAATATACACACCTGACTATTCAACTAAGGAATATACACCCCCGACTTTTCACTCCTGAGTATACACCCCTAACTATACACACCTGACTATACACACCTGACTATACACCCCTGACTATTCACCCCTGACTATACACACCTGACTATTCAACTAAGGAATATAGACCCCTGACTATTCACTCCTGAGTATACACCCCTGACTATACACCCCTGACTATTCAACTAAGGAATATACACCCCTGAATATACACACCTGAATATACACACCTGACTATTCAACTAAGGAATATACACCCCTGACTATTCACTCCTGAGTATACACCCCTGACTATACACCCCTGACTATACACACCTGACAATACACCCCTGACTATTCATCCCTGACTATACACATCTGACTATTCAACTAAGGAATATACACCCCTGACTATACACCCCTGACTATACACCCCTGACTATACACCCCTGACTATACACCCCTGACTATACACCCCTGACTATTCAACTAAGGAATATACACCCCTGACTATTCACTCCTGAGTATACACCCCTGACTATACACCCCTGACTATACAAACCTGACTATACAACCCTGACTATACACCCCTGACTATTCACCCCTGACTATACAAACCTGACTATACACCCCTGAATATACACACCTGACTATTCAACTAAGGAATATACACCCCTGAGTATACACCCCTGACTATACACCCCTGAATATACACCCCTGACTATACACCCCTGACTATACACCCCTGACTATACACACCTGACTATTCAACTAAGGAATGTACACCCCTGACTATACACCCCTGACAATTCAACCCTGAATATACACCCCTGAATATACACCCCTGAATATACACACCTGACTGTTAACCCCTGAATATACACCCCTGAATATACACCCCTGAATATACACCCCTGAATATACACACCTGAATATACACCCCTGAATATACACACCTGAATATACACCCCTGACTATACACCCCTATTCAACTAAGGAATATACACCCCTGAATATACACACCTGAATATACACCCCTGACTATACACCCCTGACTATTCAACTAAGGAATATACACCCCTGAATATACACACCTGAATATACACCCCTGACTATACACCCCTGACTCTACACCCCTGACTATTCAACTAAGGAATATACACCCCTGAATATACACACCTGAATATACACCCCTGACTATACACCCCTGACTATACACCCCTGACTATTCACCCCTGACTATACACCCGAGTACTCAACACTGAACTATTCAACACTGGACTATTCAACCCTGACTATTCACCCCTGACTATTCACCCCTGACTATACAACCCTGAATATACACCCCTGACTATATACCCCTGACTATACACCCCTGAGTATTCAACCCTGACTATACAACCCTGACTATTCACCCTTGACTCTACACCCCTGAGTATACACCCCTGACTATTCACCCCTGACTATACACCCCTGACTATACACCCCTGAGTATTCAACCCTGACTATACAACCCTGACTATTCACCCCTGACTCTACACCCCTGACTCTACACCCCTGAGTATACACCCCTGACTATTCACCCCTGACTATACACCCCTGAATATACACACCTGACTATTCAACTAAGGAATATACACCCCTGACTATACACCCCTGACTATACACACCTGACTATACACCCCTGACTATTCACCCCTGACTATACACACCTGACTATTCAACTAAGGAATATACACCCCTGAGTATACACCCCTGACTATTCACCCCTGAGTATACACCCCTGACTATACACCCCTGAATATACACCCCTGACTATACACCCCTGACTATACACCCCTGACTATACACCCCTGACTATTCACCCCTGACTATTCACCCCTGAATATACACCCCTGACTATACACCCCTGACTATACACCCCTGAGTATTCAACCCTGACTATACACCCCTGACTATACACCCCTGGCTATACACCCCTGACTATACACCCCTGACTATACACCCCTGACTATACACCCCTGAGTATTCAACCCTGAGTATTCACCCCTGACTATACACCCGAGTACTCAACACTGAACTATTCAACCCTGAGTTTTCACCACTGACCGCTGCCATGTTGGCGTAGGTAGGTGTGTGTAGGTAGGTGAAGAGGTGTGTGTAGGTAGGTGAAGAGGTGTGTGTAGGTAGGTGAAGAGGTGTGTGTAGGTAGGTGTGTGTAGGTGAAGAGGTGTGCGTAGGTAGTTGAAGAGGTGTGTGTAGGTAGGTGAAGAGGTGTGTGTAGGTAGGTGAAGAGGTGTGTGTAGGTAGGTGTGTGTAGGTAGGTGAAGAGGTGTGTGTAGGTAGGTGAAGAGGTGTGTGTAGGTAGGTGAAGAGGTGTGTGTAGGTAGGTGAAGAGGTGTGTGTAGGTAGGTGAAGAGGTGTGTGTAGGTAGGTGAAGAGGTGCGTGTAGGTAGGTGAAGAGGTGGGCGTAGGTAGGTGAAGAGGTGGGCGTAGGTAGGTGAAGAGGTGTGTGTAGGTAGTTGAAGAGGTGTGTGTAGGTAGGTGAAGAGGTGTGTGTAGGTAGGTGAAGAGGTGTGTGTAGGTAGGTGAAGAGGTGTGCGTAGGTAGGTGTGTGTAGGTAGGTGAAGAGGTGTGTGTAGGTAGGTGAAGAGGTGTGTGTAGGTAGGTGAAGAGGTGTGTGTAGTTAGGTGAAGAGGTGTGTGTAGGTAGGTGAAGAGGTGTGTGTAGGTAGGTGAAGAGGTGTGTGTAGGTAGGTGAAGAGGTGGGCGTAGGTAGGTGAAGAGGTGTGTGTAGGTAGGTGAAGAGGTGGCGGTAGGTAATTGAAGAGGTGGGCGTAGGTAATTGAAGAGGTGGGCGTAGGTAGGTGAAGAGGTGGGCGTAGGTAATTTAAGAGGTGGGCGTAGGTAGGTGAAGAGGTGGGCGTAGGTAATTTAAGAGGTGGGCGTAGGTAATTTAAGAGGTGGGCGTAGGTAGGTGAAGAGGTGTGTGTAGGTAGGTGAAGAGGTGTGTGTAGGTAGGTGAAGAGGTGTGTGTAGGTATGTGAAGAGGTGGGCGTAGGTAGGTGAAGAGGTGGTGTCTAAGCTACAATTAATCTGTTACCTGAGGCCTTGTAGAGTTCCTTCAGTGTCCCCTGCGGCTGCTCTCTGATCAGTTAGGTACTGTATAAGGTAAGGTATCTAAGGTGATGAGGTATCTAAGGTGGTGAGGTATCTAAGGTGGTGAGTTATCTGAGGTGAGTTATCTGAGGTGAGTTATCTGAGGTGAGTTATCTGAGGTGAGGTTTCTGAGGTGAGGTATCTAAGGTGGTAAGGTATCTAAGGTGGTGAGGTGTCAATGGTGAGGTATCTAAGGTGGTGAGGTATCTAAGGTGGTGAGGTGTCAATGGTGAGGTATCTAAGGTGGTGAGGTATCTAAGGTTGTTACCTGAGACCTTGTAGAGTTCCTTCAGTGTCCCCTGGGGCTGCTCTATCTGGTGAACTGTCAGGTCTACTGTTCCTCCTCCACAGTCTGCCACTATGTACCGGTCACCTGGTGAGAGAGAGAGAGAGACACACACACACACACACACACACACACACACACACACACACACACACAATGAAAGATCAGTATCTTTTGAGTGTCAATTTCAATCATTCAGCACTCAATCTTGAATTATTTGTGTCTCATGGAGTTTAAGAAAGTATATATTTTTTAATAGAGCTCTCCTTTTTTTACGATGCAGTGGTTTAATCTGTCAGTATGTGTGTGTGTGTATTTGACAGTGTGTGTTTTCTCTCTGATGGAGCTCTGAGTATACCATGAGAGTTTGTTATGAGTCGATCTCCCAAGCATAAACAGCTCCCAGGTATTACAATAGCTGAGATTGCGTGTGTATGTTTGTTTATGTTTGTGAAACCTATAGAGATAAGGCTGGACCTCTGTGTTTATTGCTATAGAGTGAGGGAGAAAGGGAGGACAGAGAGAGGAGGAAAGAGAGGAGGAAAGAGAGGAGGAAAAAAGGGAAGAAAGAGAGGGAGGAAAGAGAGGAGGAAAAGAGGGAAGAAAGAGAGGGAGGAAAGAGAGGAGGAAAAGAGGGAGGAAAGAGAGGAGGAAAAGAGGGAAGAAAGAGAGGAAAAAAGAGAGGGGAGAAAGAGAGGGGAGAAAGAGAGGGAAGAAAGAGAGGAGGAAAAGAGGGAAGAAAGAGAGGGGAGAAAGAGAGGGAGGAAAGAGAGGAGGAAAAGAGGGAGGAAAGAGAGGGGAGGGAAAGATGGAATAAAGAGTGGGAGGAAAGAGAGGGGAGGAAAGAGAAGATTTGGTGAAAAGGGTGATTAATTCAGTAGGAATTGGGAGGAGAGGAGAGAAAGGAAGAGGGGGGAGAGAGAGAGCGAGAGAGAGTTTATTTACAGTAGAGTTGTAGAGGAGAGTCTCAGGGGCCAAACCCTTCCTGGCCATGGTGTGTGTGCCTGTGCTTGCAGGCGTGTGTGTGTCAGGAAGGGAGGGAGGGTAGTAGGGGTCAGAGAGGGCACGTGGCTCTCCAGACCCCTGTCATGGCTCAGTGAGAAGAGAGATGGGGTGAGGGACCGGTTTAGGGATTTTTTTGGCGAATTGGGGAGTTGAAGAGTTGATTATTTTGACCCTGGACCTCAAATCCTTTCTCACTGTCTACCCTCTGATATCCGTCTGTGTTCTGTCTATCTGACTGTGTGCACGCTAGTATGTGTGTGACTAACCAGTCTGCATCTCTGACCAGAGTTCTCCAGTCCCTCTCTCTACCAGGAAAGTTCTGCTGTGTCTCGCTTTCCTCAGCTGCTCACGCGCTGCAACACACACACACACACACACACACACACACACACACACACACACACACACACACACACACACACACACACACACACACAAGATACAGACAACATTTTAACAACCATACAATAACATTCAAACAAACAACCTACAACATACAAAAAAAAACAGACGACATAAAAAAATAAAAAACCTCCCAACCCACAGTTAGACCAGACACAGAGTACATGTTAATGTAACCAACCCACAGTTAGACCAGACACAGAGTACATGTTAATGTAACCAACCCACAGTTAGACCAGACACAGAGTACATGTTAATGTAACATACCCAACCCACAGTTAGACCAGACACAGAGTACATGTTAATGTAACCAACCCACAGTTAGACCAGACACAGAGTACATGTTAATGTAACCAACCCACAGTTAGACCAGACACAGAGTACATGTTAATGTAACCAACCCACAGTTAGACCAGACACAGAGTACATGTTAATGTAACCAACCCACAGTTAGACCAGACACAGAGTACATGTTAATGTAACCAACCCACAGTTAGACCAGACACAGAGTACATGTTAATGTAACATAACCAACCCACAGTTAGACCAGACACAGAGTACATGTTAATGTAACCAACCCACAGTTAGACCAGACACAGAGTACATGTTAATGTAACCAACCCACAGTTAGACCAGACACAGAGTACATGTTAATGTAACCAACCCACAGTTAGACCAGACACAGAGTACATGTTAATGTAACCAACCCACAGTTAGACCAGACACAGAGTACATGTTAATGTAACCAACCCACAGTTAGACCAGACACAGAGTACATGTTAATGTAACCAACCCACAGTTAGACCAGACACAGAGTACATGTTAATGTACCCAACCCACAGTTAGACCAGACACAGAGTACATGTTAATGTAACCAACCCACAGTTAGACCAGACACAGAGTACATGTTAATGTAATGTAACCAACCCACAGTTAGACCAGACACAGAGTACATGTTAATGTAATGTAACCAACCCACAGTTAGACCAGACACAGAGTACATGTTAATGTAACCAACCCACAGTTAGACCAGACACAGAGTACATGTTAATGTAACCAACCCACAGTTAGACCAGACACAGAGTACATGTTAATGTAACCAACCCACAGTTAGACCAGACACAGAGTACATGTTAATGTAACGTAACCAACCCACAGTTAGACCAGACACAGAGTACATGTTAATGTAACCAACCCACAGTTAGACCAGACACAGAGTACATGTTAATGTAACCAACCCACAGTTAGACCAGACACAGAGTACATGTTAATGTAACCAACCCACAGTTAGACCAGACACAGAGTACATGTTAATGTACCCAACCCACAGTTAGACCAGACACAGAGTACATGTTAATGTACCCAACCCACAGTTAGACCAGACACAGAGTACATGTTAATGTAACCAACCCACAGTTAGACCAGACACAGAGTACATGTTAATGTAACCAACCCACAGTTAGACCAGACACAGAGTACATGTTAATGTAACCAACCCACAGTTAGAACAGACACAGAGTACATGTTAATGTAACCAACCCACAGTTAGACCAGACACAGAGTACATGTTAATGTAACCAACCCACAGTTAGACCAGACACAGAGTACATGTTAATGTAACCAACCCACAGTTAGACCAGACACAGAGTACATGTTAATGTAACCAACCCACAGTTAGACCAGACACAGAGTACATGTTAATGTAACGTAACCAACCCACAGTTAGACCAGACACAGAGTACATGTTAATGTAATGTAACCAACCCACAGTTAGAACAGACACAGAGTACATGTTAATGTAACCAACCCACAGTTAGAACAGACACAGAGTACATGTTAATGTAACCAACCCACAGTTAGACCAGACACAGAGTACATGTTAATGTAACCAACCCACAGTTAGAACAGACACAGAGTACATGTTAATGTAATGTAACCAACCCACAGTTAGAACAGACACAGAGTACATGTTAATGTAACCAACCCACAGTTAGACCAGACACAGAGTACATGTTAATGTAATGTAACCAACCCACAGTTAGAACAGACACAGAGTACATGTTAATGTAACGTAACCAACCCACAGTTAGAACAGACACAGAGTACATGTTAATGTAACGTAACCAACCCACAGTTAGAACAGACACAGAGTACATGTTAATGTAACGTAACCAACCCACAGTTAGAACAGACACAGAGTACATGTTAATGTAACGTAACCAACCCACAGTTAGAACAGACACAGAGTACATGTTAATGTAACGTAACCAACCCACAGTTAGAACAGACACAGAGTACATGTTAATGTAACGTAACCAACCCACAGTTAGAACAGACACAGAGTACATGTTAATGTAATGTACCCAACCCACAGTTAGAACAGACACAGAGTACATGTTAATGTAACGTAACCAACCCACAGTTAGAACAGACACAGAGTACATGTTAATGTAACGTAACCAACCCACAGTTAGAACAGACACAGAGTACATGTTAATGTAACGTAACCAACCCACAGTTAGAACAGACACAGAGTACATGTTAATGTAACGTAACCAACCCACAGTTAGAACAGACACAGAGTACATGTTAATGTAACGTAACCAACCCACAGTTAGAACAGACACAGAGTACATGTTAATGTAACGTAACCAACCCACAGTTAGACCAGACACAGAGTACATGTTAATGTAACGTAACCAACCCACAGTTAGACCAGACACAGAGTACATGTTAATGTAACGTAACCAACCCACAGTTAGACCAGACACAGAGTACATGTTAATGTAACGTAACCAACCCACAGTTAGAACAGACACAGAGTACATGTTAATGTAACGTAACCAACCCACAGTTAGAACAGACACAGAGTACATGTTAATGTAACGTAACCAACCCACAGTTAGAACAGACACAGAGTACATGTTAATGTAACGTAACCAACCCACAGTTAGAACAGACACAGAGTACATGTTAATGTAACGTGACCCAACCCACAGTTAGACCAGACACAGAGTACATGTTAATGTAACGTTAGAACAGACCAACCCACAGTTAGAACAGACACAGAGTACATGTTAATGTAACGTAACCAACCCACAGTTAGACCAGACACAGAGTACATGTTAATGTAACGTAACCAACCCACAGTTAGACCAGACACAGAGTACATGTTAATGTAACGTAACCAACCCACAGTTAGAACAGACACAGAGTACATGTTAATGTAACGTACCCAACCCACAGTTAGAACAGACACAGAGTACATGTTAATGTAACGTAACCAACCCACAGTTAGAACAGACACAGAGTACATGTTAATGTAACGTAACCAACCCACAGTTAGAACAGACACAGAGTACATGTTAATGTAACGTAACCAACCCACAGTTAGAACAGACACAGAGTACATGTTAATGTAACGTAACCAACCCACAGTTAGAACAGACACAGAGTACATGTTAATGTAACGTAACCAACCCACAGTTAGAACAGACACAGAGTACATGTTAATGTAATGTACCCAACCCACAGTTAGAACAGACACAGAGTACATGTTAATGTAACGTAACCAACCCACAGTTAGAACAGACACAGAGTACATGTTAATGTAACGTAACCAACCCACAGTTAGAACAGACACAGAGTACATGTTAATGTAACGTAACCAACCCACAGTTAGAACAGACACAGAGTACATGTTAATGTAACGTAACCAACCCACAGTTAGAACAGACACAGAGTACATGTTAATGTAACGTAACCAATCCACAGTTAGAACAGACACAGAGTACATGTTAATGTAACGTAACCAACCCACAGTTAGACCAGACACAGAGTACATGTTAATGTAACGTAACCAACCCACAGTTAGACCAGACACAGAGTACATGTTAATGTAACGTAACCAACCCACAGTTAGACCAGACACAGAGTACATGTTAATGTAACGTACCCAACCCACAGTTAGAACAGACACAGAGTACATGTTAATGTAACGTAACCAACCCACAGTTAGACCAGACACAGAGTACATGTTAATGTAACGTAACCAACCCACAGTTAGAACAGACACAGAGTACATGTTAATGTAACGTAACCAACCCACAGTTAGAACAGACACAGAGTACATGTTAATGTAACGTGACCAACCCACAGTTAGACCAGACACAGAGTACATGTTAATGTAACGTAACCAACCCACAGTTAGAACAGACACAGAGTACATGTTAATGTAACGTGACCAACCCACAGTTAGACCAGACACAGAGTACATGTTAATGTAACGTACCCAACCCACAGTTAGAACAGACACAGAGTACATGTTAATGTAACGTACCCAACCCACAGTTAGACCAGACACAGAGTACATGTTAATGTAACGTAACCAACCCACAGTTAGAACAGACACAGAGTACATGTTAATGTAATGTAACCAACCCACAGTTAGAACAGACACAGAGTACATGTTAATGTAACGTAACCAACCCACAGTTAGACCAGACACAGAGTACATGTTAATGTAACGTAACCAACCCACAGTTAGAACAGACACAGAGTACATGTTAATGTAACGTAACCAACCCACAGTTAGACCAGACACAGAGTACATGTTAATGTAACGTAACCAACCCACAGTTAGAACAGACACAGAGTACATGTTAATGTAACGTACCCAACCCACAGTTAGAACAGACACAGAGTACATGTTAATGTAACGTAACCAACCCACAGTTAGAACAGACACAGAGTACATGTTAATGTAACGTAACCAACCCACAGTTAGAACAGACACAGAGTACATGTTAATGTAACGTAACCAACCCACAGTTAGAACAGACACAGAGTACATGTTAATGTAACGTAACCAACCCACAGTTAGACCAGACACAGAGTACATGTTAATGTAATGTAACCAACCCACAGTTAGAACAGACACAGAGTACATGTTAATGTAACGTAACCAACCCACAGTTAGACCAGACACAGAGTACATGTTAATGTAACGTAACCAACCCACAGTTAGAACAGACACAGAGTACATGTTAATGTAACGTAACCAACCCACAGTTAGAACAGACACAGAGTACATGTTAATGTAACGTAACCAACCCACAGTTAGAACAGACACAGAGTACATGTTAATGTAACGTAACCAACCCACAGTTAGAACAGACACAGAGTACATGTTAATGTAACGTAACCAATCCACAGTTAGAACAGACACAGAGTACATGTTAATGTAACGTAACCAACCCACAGTTAGACCAGACACAGAGTACATGTTAATGTAACGTAACCAACCCACAGTTAGACCAGACACAGAGTACATGTTAATGTAACGTAACCAACCCACAGTTAGACCAGACACAGAGTACATGTTAATGTAACGTAACCAACCCACAGTTAGAACAGACACAGAGTACATGTTAATGTAACGTAACCAACCCACAGTTAGACCAGACACAGAGTACATGTTAATGTAACGTAACCAACCCACAGTTAGAACAGACACAGAGTACATGTTAATGTAACGTAACCAACCCACAGTTAGAACAGACACAGAGTACATGTTAATGTAACGTGACCAACCCACAGTTAGACCAGACACAGAGTACATGTTAATGTAACGTACCCAACCCACAGTTAGAACAGACACAGAGTACATGTTAATGTAACGTAACCAACCCACAGTTAGACCAGACACAGAGTACATGTTAATGTAACGTAACCAACCCACAGTTAGAACAGACACAGAGTACATGTTAATGTAACGTAACCAACCCACAGTTAGAACAGACACAGAGTACATGTTAATGTAACGTAACCAACCCACAGTTAGACCAGACACAGAGTACATGTTAATGTAACGTAACCAACCCACAGTTAGAACAGACACAGAGTACATGTTAATGTAACGTACCCAACCCACAGTTAGAACAGACACAGAGTACATGTTAATGTAACGTAACCAACCCACAGTTAGAACAGACACAGAGTACATGTTAATGTAACGTAACCAACCCACAGTTAGAACAGACACAGAGTACATGTTAATGTAACGTAACCAACCCACAGTTAGAACAGACACAGAGTACATGTTAATGTAACCAACCCACAGTTAGAACAGACACAGAGTACATGTTAATGTAACGTAACCAACCCACAGTTAGACCAGACACAGAGTACATGTTAATGTAACGTAACCAACCCACAGTTAGAACAGACACAGAGTACATGTTAATGTAACCAACCCACAGTTAGAACAGACACAGAGTACATGTTAATGTAACGTAACCAACCCACAGTTAGACCAGACACAGAGTACATGTTAATGTAACGTACCCAACCCACAGTTAGAACAGACACAGAGTACATGTTAATGTAACGTACCCAACCCACAGTTAGACCAGACACAGAGTACATGTTAATGTAACGTAACCAACCCACAGTTAGAACAGACACAGAGTACATGTTAATAACCAACCCACAGTTAGAACAGACACAGAGTACATGTTAATGTAACGTAACCAACCACACAGTTAGACCCACAGACACAGAGTACATGTTAATGTAACGTAACCAACCCACAGTTAGAACAGACACAGAGTACATGTTAATGTAACGTAACCAACCCACAGTTAGAACAGACACAGAGTACATGTTAATGTAACGTAACCAACCCACAGTTAGACCAGACACAGAGTACATGTTAATGTAACGTAACCAACCCACAGTTAGAACAGACACAGAGTACATGTTAATGTAACGTAACCAACCCACAGTTAGAACAGACACAGAGTACATGTTAATGTAACGTAACCAACCCACAGTTAGAACAGACACAGAGTACATGTTAATGTAACGTAACCAACCCACAGTTAGACCAGACACAGAGTACATGTTAATGTAACGTAACCAACCCACAGTTAGAACAGACACAGAGTACATGTTAATGTAACGTAACCAACCCACAGTTAGAACAGACACAGAGTACATGTTAATGTAACGTGACCAACCCACAGTTAGAACAGACACAGAGTACATGTTAATGTAACGTAACCAACCCACAGTTAGAACAGACACAGAGTACATGTTAATGTAACGTAACCAACCCACAGTTAGAACAGACACAGAGTACATGTTAATGTAACGTAACCAACCCACAGTTAGAACAGACACAGAGTACATGTTAATGTAACGTAACCAACCCACAGTTAGAACAGACACAGAGTACATGTTAATGTAACGTGACCAACCCACAGTTAGAACAGACACAGAGTACATGTTAATGTAACGTAACCAACCCACAGTTAGAATTAGAACAGACACAGAGTACATGTTAATGTAACGTACCCAACCCACAGTTAGAACAGACACAGAGTACATGTTAATGTAACGTAACCAACCCACAGTTAGAACAGACACAGAGTACATGTTAATGTAACGTAACCAACCCACAGTTAGAACAGACACAGAGTACATGTTAATGTAACGTAACCAACCCACAGTTAGAACAGACACAGAGTACATGTTAATGTAACGTGACCAACCCACAGTTAGACCAGACACAGAGTACATGTTAATGTAACGTACCCAACCCACAGTTAGAACAGACACAGAGTACATGTTAATGTAACGTACCCAACCCACAGTTAGACCAGACACAGAGTACATGTTAATGTAACGTAACCAACCCACAGTTAGAACAGACACAGAGTACATGTTAATGTAACCAACCCACAGTTAGAACAGACACAGAGTACATGTTAATGTAACGTAACCAACCCACAGTTAGACCAGACACAGAGTACATGTTAATGTAACGTAACCAACCCACAGTTAGAACAGACACAGAGTACATGTTAATGTAACGTAACCAACCCACAGTTAGAACAGACACAGAGTACATGTTAATGTACATGTAACCAACCCACAGTTAGAACAGACACAGAGTACATGTTAATGTAACGTAACCAACCCACAGTTAGACCAGACACAGAGTACATGTTAATGTAACGTAACCAACCCACAGTTAGAACAGACACAGAGTACATGTTAATGTAACGTAACCAACCCACAGTTAGAACAGACACAGAGTACATGTTAATGTAACGTAACCAACCCACAGTTAGAACAGACACAGAGTACATGTTAATGTAACGTAACCAACCCACAGTTAGAACAGACACAGAGTACATGTTAATGTAACGTAACCAACCCACAGTTAGAACAGACACAGAGTACATGTTAATGTAACGTAACCAACCCACAGTTAGAACAGACACAGAGTACATGTTAATGTAACGTGACCAACCCACAGTTAGAACAGACACAGAGTACATGTTAATGTAACGTAACCAACCCACAGTTAGAACAGACACAGAGTACATGTTAATGTAACGTAACCAACCCACAGTTAGAACAGACACAGAGTACATGTTAATGTAACGTAACCAACCCACAGTTAGAACAGACACAGAGTACATGTTAATGTAACGTAACCAACCCACAGTTAGAACAGACACAGAGTACATGTTAATGTAACGTAACCAACCCACAGTTAGAACAGACACAGAGTACATGTTAATGTAACGTAACCAACCCACAGTTAGAACAGACACAGAGTACATGTTAATGTAACGTAACCAACCCACAGTTAGAACAGACACAGAGTACATGTTAATGTAACGTAACCAACCCACAGTTAGAACAGACACAGAGTACATGTTAATGTAACGTAACCAATCCACAGTTAGAACAGACACAGAGTACATGTTAATGTAACGTAACCAACCCACAGTTAGACCAGACACAGAGTACATGTTAATGTAACGTAACCAACCCACAGTTAGAACAGACACAGAGTACATGTTAATGTAACGTAACCAACCCACAGTTAGACCAGACACAGAGTACATGTTAATGTAACGTACCCAACCCACAGTTAGAACAGACACAGAGTACATGTTAATGTAACGTAACCAACCCACAGTTAGAACAGACACAGAGTACATGTTAATGTAACGTAACCAACCCACAGTTAGAACAGACACAGAGTACATGTTAATGTAACGTAACCAACCCACAGTTAGAACAGACACAGAGTACATGTTAATGTAACGTGACCAACCCACAGTTAGACCAGACACAGAGTACATGTTAATGTAACGTACCCAACCCACAGTTAGAACAGACACAGAGTACATGTTAATGTAACGTACCCAACCCACAGTTAGAACAGACACAGAGTACATGTTAATGTAACGTAACCAACCCACAGTTAGAACAGACACAGAGTACATGTTAATGTAACCAACCCAACCCACAGTTAGAACAGACACAGAGTACATGTTAATGTAACGTAACCAACCCACAGTTAGAACAGACACAGAGTACATGTTAATGTAACGTAACCAACCCACAGTTAGAACAGACACAGAGTACATGTTAATGTAACGTAACCAACCCACAGTTAGAACAGACACAGAGTACATGTTAATGTAACGTAACCAACCCACAGTTAGAACCAGACACAGAGTACATGTTAATGTAACGTAACCAACCCACAGTTAGAACAGACACAGAGTACATGTTAATGTAACGTAACCAACCCACAGTTAGAACAGACACAGAGTACATGTTAATGTAACGTAACCAACCCACAGTTAGAACAGACACAGAGTACATGTTAATGTAACGTAACCAACCCACAGTTAGAACAGACACAGAGTACATGTTAATGTAACCAACCAACCCAGTACAGTTAGAACAGACACAGAGTACATGTTAATGTAACGTAACCAACCCACAGTTAGAACAGACACAGAGTACATGTTAATGTAACGTAACCAACCCACAGTTAGAACAGACACAGAGTACATGTTAATGTAACGTAACCAACCCACAGTTAGAACAGACACAGAGTACATGTTAATGTAACGTAACCAACCCACAGTTAGAACAGACACAGAGTACATGTTAATGTAACGTAACCAACCCACAGTTAGAACAGACACAGAGTACATGTTAATGTAATGTACCCAACCCACAGTTAGAACAGACACAGAGTACATGTTAATGTAACGTAACCAACCCACAGTTAGAACAGACACAGAGTACATGTTAATGTAACGTAACCAACCCACAGTTAGAACAGACACAGAGTACATGTTAATGTAACGTAGAACAACCAATCCACAGTTAGAACAGACACAGAGTACATGTTAATGTAACGTAACCAACCCACAGTTAGACCAGACACAGAGTACATGTTAATGTAACGTAACCAACCCACAGTTAGACCAGACACAGAGTACATGTTAATGTAACGTAACCAACCCACAGTTAGACCAGACACAGAGTACATGTTAATGTAACGTAACCAACCCACAGTTAGAACAGACACAGAGTACATGTTAATGTAACGTAACCAACCCACAGTTAGAACAGACACAGAGTACATGTTAATGTAACGTAACCAACCCACAGTTAGACCAGACACAGAGTACATGTTAATGTAACGTAACCAACCCACAGTTAGAACAGACACAGAGTACATGTTAATGTAACGTGACCAACCCACAGTTAGACCAGACACAGAGTACATGTTAATGTAACGTACCCAACCCACAGTTAGAACAGACACAGAGTACATGTTAATGTAACGTACCCAACCCACAGTTAGACCAGACACAGAGTACATGTTAATGTAACGTAACCAACCCACAGTTAGAACAGACACAGAGTACATGTTAATGTAATGTAACCAACCCACAGTTAGACCAGACACAGAGTACATGTTAATGTAACGTAACCAACCCACAGTTAGACCAGACACAGAGTACATGTTAATGTAACGTAACCAACCCACAGTTAGAACAGACACAGAGTACATGTTAATGTAACGTAACCAACCCACAGTTAGAACAGACACAGAGTACATGTTAATGTAACGTAACCAACCCACAGTTAGACCAGACACAGAGTACATGTTAATGTAACGTAACCAACCCACAGTTAGAACAGACACAGAGTACATGTTAATGTAACGTAACCAACCCACAGTTAGAACAGACACAGAGTACATGTCAATGTAACGTAACCAACCCACAGTTAGAACAGACACAGAGTACATGTTAATGTAACGTAACCAACCCACAGTTAGAACAGACACAGAGTACATGTTAATGTAACGTAACCAACCCACAGTTAGAACAGACACAGAGTACATGTTAATGTAACGTAACCAACCCACAGTTAGAACAGACACAGAGTTCATGTTAATGTAACGTACCCAACCCACAGTTAGAACAGACACAGAGTACATGTTAATGTAACGTAACCAACCCACAGTTAGAACAGACACAGAGTACATGTTAATGTAACGTAACCAACCCACAGTTAGAACAGACACAGAGTACATGTTAATGTAACGTAACCAACCCACAGTTAGAACAGACACAGAGTACATGTTAATGTAACGTAACCAACCCACAGTTAGAACAGACACAGAGTACATGTTAATGTAACGTAACCAACCCACAGTTAGAACAGACACAGAGTACATGTTAATGTAACGTAACCAACCCACAGTTAGAACAGACACAGAGTACATGTTAATGTAACGTAACCAACCCACAGTTAGAACAGACACAGAGTACATGTTAATGTAACGTAACCAACCCACAGTTAGAACAGACACAGAGTACATGTTAATGTAACGTAACCAACCCACAGTTAGACCAGACACAGAGTACATGTTAATGTAACGTAACCAACCCACAGTTAGAACAGACACAGAGTACATGTTAATGTAACGTAACCAACCCACAGTTAGACCAGACACAGAGTACATGTTAATGTAACGTACCCAACCCACAGTTAGAACAGACACAGAGTACATGTTAATGTAACGTAACCAACCCACAGTTAGAACAGTCACAGAGTACATGTTAATGTAACAGTTAGAACAGACACCCATGTTAATGTAACCACACAGTTAGAACAGACACAGAGTACATGTTAATGTAACGTAACAAAACCCACAGTTAGAACAGACACAGAGTACATGTTAATGTAACGTAACCAACCCATAGTTAGAACAGACACAGAGTACATGTTAATGTAACGTAACCAACCCATAGTTAGAACAGACACAGAGTACATGTTAATGTAATGTAACCAACCCACAGTTAGAACAGACACAGAGTACATGTTAATGTAACGTAACCAACCCACAGTTAGAACAGACACAGAGTACATGTTAATGTAACGTAACCAACCCACAGTTAGACCAGACACAGAGTACATGTTAATGTAACGTAACCAACCCACAGTTAGACCAGACACAGAGTACATGTTAATGTAACGTAACCAACCCACAGTTAGACCAGACACAGAGTACATGTTAATGTAACGTAACCAACCCACAGTTAGACCAGACACAGAGTACATGTTAATGTAACGTAACCAATCCACAGTTAGAACAGACACAGAGTACATGTTAATGTTACGTACCCAACCCACAGTTAGAACAGACACAGAGTACATGTTAATGTAACGTAACCAACCCACAGTTAGACCAGACACAGAGTACATGTTAATGTAACGTAACCAACCCACAGTTAGACCAGACACAGAGTACATGTTAATGTAACGTAACCAACCCACAGTTAGAACAGACACAGAGTACATGTTAATGTAACGTAACAAACCCACAGTTAGAACAGACACAGAGTACATGTTAATGTAACGTAACCAACCCACAGTTAGAACAGACACAGAGTTCATGTTAATGTAACGTAACCAACCCACAGTTAGAACAGACACAGAGTTCATGTTAATGTAACGTAACCAACCCACAGTTAGAACAGACACAGAGTTCATGTTAATGTAACGTACCCAACCCACAGTTAGAACAGACACAGAGTTCATGTTAATGTAACGTAACCAACCCACAGTTAGAACAGACACAGAGTACATGTTAATGTAACGTACCCAACCCACAGTTAGAACAGACACAGAGTACATGTTAATGTAACGTAACCAACCCACAGTTAGAACAGACACAGAGTACATGTTAATGTAACGTAACCAACCCACAGTTAGAACAGACACAGAGTACATGTTAATGTAACGTAACCAACCCACAGTTAGAACAGACACAGAGTACATGTTAATGTAACGTAACCAACCCACAGTTAGAACAGACACAGAGTACATGTTAATGTAACGTAACCAACCCACAGTTAGAACAGACACAGAGTACATGTTAATGTAACGTAACCAACCCACAGTTTGAACAGACACAGAGTACATGTTAATGTAACGTAACCAACCCACAGTTTGAACAGACACAGAGTACATGTTAATGTAACGTAACCAACCCACAGTTAGAACAGACACAGAGTACATGTTAATGTAACGTAACCAACCCACAGTTAGACCAGACACAGAGTACATGTCAATGTAACGTAACCAACCCACAGTTAGAACAGACACAGAGTACATGTTAATGTAACGTAACCAACCCACAGTTAGAACAGACACAGAGTACATGTTAATGTAACGTAACCAACCCACAGTTAGACCAGACACAGAGTACATGTTAATGTAACGTACCCAACCCACAGTTAGAACAGACACAGAGTACATGTTAATGTAACGTAACCAACCCACAGTTAGAACAGTCACAGAGTACATGTTAATGTAACGTACCCAACCCACAGTTAGAACAGACACAGAGTACATGTTAATGTAACGTAACAAAACCCACAGTTAGAACAGACACAGAGTACATGTTAATGTAACGTAACCAACCCATAGTTAGAACAGACACAGAGTACATGTTAATGTAATGTAACCAACCCACAGTTAGAACAGACACAGAGTACATGTTAATGTAACGTAACCAACCCACAGTTAGAACAGACACAGAGTACATGTTAATGTAACGTAACCAACCCACAGTTAGACCAGACACAGAGTACATGTTAATGTAACGTAACCAACCCACAGTTAGACCAGACACAGAGTACATGTTAATGTAACGTAACCAACCCACAGTTAGAACAGACACAGAGTACATGTTAATGTTACGTACCCAACCCACAGTTAGAACAGACACAGAGTACATGTTAATGTAACGTAACCAACCCACAGTTAGACCAGACACAGAGTACATGTTAATGTAACGTAACCAACCCACAGTTAGACCAGACACAGAGTACATGTTAATGTAACGTAACCAACCCACAGTTAGACCAGACACAGAGTACATGTTAATGTAACGTAACCAACCCACAGTTAGACCAGACACAGAGTACATGTTAATGTAACGTAACCAATCCACAGTTAGAACAGACACAGAGTACATGTTAATGTAACGTAACCCAACCCACAGTTAGAACAGACACAGAGTACATGTTAATGTAACGTAACCAACCCACAGTTAGACCAGACACAGAGTACATGTTAATGTAACGTAACCAACCCACAGTTAGACCAGACACAGAGTACATGTTAATGTAACGTAACCAACCCACAGTTAGAACAGACACAGAGTACATGTTAATGTAACGTAACCAACCCACAGTTAGACCAGACACAGAGTACATGTTAATGTAACGTACCCAACCCACAGTTAGAACAGACACAGAGTACATGTTAATGTAACGTAACCAACCCACAGTTAGACCAGACACAGAGTACATGTTAATGTAATGTAACCAACCCACAGTTAGAACAGACACAGAGTACATGTTAATGTAACGTAACCAACCCACAGTTAGAACAGACACAGAGTACATGTTAATGTAATGTAACCAACCCACAGTTAGACCAGACACAGAGTACATGTTAATGTAACGTAACCAACCCACAGTTAGACCAGACACAGAGTACATGTTAATGTAACGTAACCAACCCACAGTTAGACCAGACACAGAGTACATGTTAATGTAACGTAACCAACCCACAGTTAGAACAGACACAGAGTACATGTTAATGTAACGTAACCAACCCACAGTTAGACCAGACACAGAGTACATGTTAATGTAACGTACCCAACCCACAGTTAGAACAGACACAGAGTACATGTTAATGTAACGTAACCAACCCACAGTTAGACCAGACACAGAGTACATGTTAATGTAACGTAACCAACCCACAGTTAGACCAGACACAGAGTACATGTCAATGTAACGTAACCAACCCACAGTTAGAACAGACACAGACTACATGTTAATGTAACGTAACAAAACCCACAGTTAGAACAGACACAGAGTACATGTTAATGTAACGTAACCAACCCACAGTTAGAACAGACACAGAGTACATGTTAATGTAACATAACGTAACCAACCCAGAGTTAGAACAGACACAGAGTACATGTTAATGTAACGTAACCAACCCACAGTTAGAACAGACACAGAGTACATGTTAATGTAACATAACGTAACCAACCCACAGTTAGAACAGACAGAGTACATGTCAATGTAACGTAACCAACCCACAGTTAGAACAGACACAGAGTACATGTTAATGTTAATGTAACGTAACGTACCCAACCCACAGTTAGAACAGACACAGAGTACATGTTAATGTAACGTACCCAACCCACAGTTAGAACAGCACAGAGTACATGTTAATGTAACGTAACCAACCCACAGTTAGAACAGACACAGAGTACATGTCAATGTAACGTGACCAGACACAGAGTACATGTTAATGTAACGTAACCAACCCACAGTTAGAACAGACACAGAGTACATGTTAATGTAACGTAACCAACCCACAGTTAGAACAGACACAGAGTACATGTTAATGTAACGTAATGTAACCAACCCACAGTTAGAACAGACACAGAGTACATGTCAATGTAACGTAACCAACCCACAGTTAGACCAGACACAGAGTACATGTTAATGTAACGTAACCAACCCACAGTTAGAACAGACACAGAGTACATGTTAATGTAACGTAACCAACCCACAGTTAGAACAGACACAGAGTACATGTTAATGTAACGTAATGTAACCAACCCACAGTTAGACCAGACACAGAGTACATGTTAATGTAACGTAACCAACCCACAGTTAGAACAGACACAGAGTACATGTTAATGTAACGTACCCAACCCACAGTTAGAACAGACACAGAGTACATGTTAATGTAACGTACCCAACCCACAGTTAGACCAGACACAGAGTACATGTTAATGTAACGTAACCAACCCACAGTTAGACCAGACACAGAGTACATGTTAATGTAACGTAACCAACCCACAGTTAGAACAGACACAGAGTACATGTTAATGTAATGTAACCAACCCACAGTTAGACCAGACACAGAGTACATGTTAATGTAACGTAACCAACCCACAGTTAGAACAGACACAGAGTACATGTTAATGTAACGTAACCAACCCACAGTTAGAACAGACACAGAGTTCATGTTAATGTAACGTAACCAACCCACAGTTAGAACAGACACAGAGTTCATGTTAATGTAACGTAACCAACCCACAGTTAGAACAGACACAGAGTTCATGTTAATGTAACGTAACCAACCCACAGTTAGAACAGACACAGAGTTCATGTTAATGTAACGTAACCAACCCACAGTTAGAACAGACACAGAGTTCATGTTAATGTAACGTAACCAACCCACAGTTAGAACAGACACAGAGTACATGTTAATGTAACGTAACCAACCCACAGTTAGAACAGACACAGAGTACATGTTAATGTAACGTAACCAACCCACAGTTAGAACAGACACAGAGTACATGTTAATGTAACGTAACGTAACCAACCCACAGTTAGAACAGACACAGAGTACATGTTAATGTAACGTAACCAACCCACAGTTAGACCAGACACAGAGTACATGTTAATGTAACGTAACCAACCCACAGTTAGAACAGACACAGAGTACATGTTAATGTAACGTAACCAACCCACAGTTAGAACAGACACAGAGTACATGTTAATGTAACGTAACCAACCCACAGTTAGACCAGACACAGAGTACATGTTAATGTAACGTACCCAACCCACAGTTAGAACAGACACAGAGTACATGTTAATGTAACGTAACCAACCCACAGTTAGAACAGACACAGAGTACATGTTAATGTAACGTAACCAACCCACAGTTAGAACAGACACAGAGTACATGTTAATGTAACGTAACCAACCCACAGTTAGACCAGACACAGAGTACATGTTAATGTAACGTAACCAAACGTTAACCAACCCACAGTTAGACCAGACACAGAGTACATGTCAATGTAACGTAACCAACCCACAGTTAGAACAGACACAGACTACATGTTAATGTAACGTAACAAAACCCACAGTTAGAACAGACACAGAGTACATGTTAATGTAACGTAACCAACCCACAGTTAGAACAGACACAGAGTACATGTTAATGTAACATAACGTAACCAACCCAGAGTTAGAACAGACACAGAGTACATGTTAATGTAACGTAACCAACCCACAGTTAGAACAGACACAGAGTACATGTTAATGTAACATAACGTAACCAACCCACAGTTAGAACAGACAGAGTACATGTCAATGTAACGTAACCAACCCACAGTTAGAACAGACACAGAGTACATGTTAATGTAACGTAACGTACCCAACCCACAGTTAGAACAGACACAGAGTACATGTTAATGTAACGTACCCAACCCACAGTTAGAACAGACACAGAGTACATGTTAATGTAACGTAACCAACCCACAGTTAGAACAGATACAGAGTACATGTCAATGTAACGTAACCAACCCACAGTTAGAACAGACACAGAGTACATGTTAATGTAACATAACCAACCCACAGTTAGAACATACACAGAGTACATGTTAATGTAACATAATGTAACCAACCCACAGTTAGACCAGACACAGAGTACATGTTAATGTAACGTAACCAACCCATAGTTAGACCAGACACAGAGTTCATGTTAATGTAACGTAACCAACCCACAGTTAGAACAGACACAGAGTACATGTTAATGTAACGTAATGTAACCAACCCACAGTTAGAACAGACACAGAGTACATGTTAATGTAACGTAACCAACCCACAGTTAGAACAGACACAGAGTACATGTTAATGTAACGTAACCAACCCACAGTTAGAACAGACACAGAGTACATGTTAATGTAACGTAATGTAACCAACCCACAGTTAGACCAGACACAGAGTACATGTTAATGTAACGTAACCAACCCACAGTTAGACCAGACACAGAGTACATGTTAATGTAACGTGACCAACCCACAGTTAGAACAGACACAGAGTACATGTTAATGTAACGTAACCAACCCACAGTTAGACCAGACACAGAGTACATGTTAATGTAACGTAACCAACCCACAGTTAGACCAGACACAGAGTACATGTTAATGTAACGTAACCAACCCACAGTTAGAACAGACACAGAGTACATGTTAATGTAATGTAACCAACCCACAGTTAGACCAGACACAGAGTACATGTTAATGTAACGTAACCAACCCACAGTTAGAACAGACACAGAGTACATGTTAATGTAACGTAATGTAACCAACCCACAGTTAGACCAGACACAGAGTACATGTTAATGTAACGTAACCAACCCACAGTTAGACCAGACACAGAGTACATGTTAATGTAACGTGACCAACCCACAGTTAGAACAGACACAGAGTACATGTTAATGTAACGTAACCAACCCACAGTTAGACCAGACACAGAGTACATGTTAATGTAACGTAACCAACCCACAGTTAGAACAGACACAGAGTACATGTTAATGTAATGTAACCAACCCACAGTTAGACCAGACACAGAGTACATGTTAATGTAACGTAACCAACCCACAGTTAGAACAGACACAGAGTACATGTTAATGTAACGTAACCAACCCACAGTTAGAACAGACACAGAGTTCATGTTAATGTAACGTAACCAACCCACAGTTAGAACAGACACAGAGTTCATGTTAATGTAACGTAACCAACCCACAGTTAGAACAGACACAGAGTTCATGTTAATGTAACGTAACCAACCCACAGTTAGAACAGACACAGAGTTCATGTTAATGTAACGTAACCAACCCACAGTTAGAACAGACACAGAGTTCATGTTAATGTAACGTAACCAACCCACAGTTAGAACAGACACAGAGTTCATGTTAATGTAACGTAACCAACCCACAGTTAGAACAGACACAGAGTACATGTTAATGTAACGTAACCAACCCACAGTTAGAACAGACACAGAGTACATGTTAATGTAACGTAACGTAACCAACCCACAGTTAGAACAGACACAGAGTACATGTTAATGTAACGTAACCAACCCACAGTTAGACCAGACACAGAGTACATGTTAATGTAATGTAACCAACCCACAGTTAGACCAGACACAGAGTACATGTTAATGTAATGTAACCAACCCACAGTTAGAACAGACACAGAGTACATGTTAATGTAACGTAACCAACCCACAGTTAGACCAGACACAGAGTACATGTTAATGTAACGTAACCAACCCACAGTTAGAACAGACACAGAGTACATGTTAATGTAACGTAACCAACCCACAGTTAGACCAGACACAGAGTACATGTTAATGTAACGTAACGTAACCAACCCACAGTTAGACCAGACACAGAGTACATGTTAATGTAACGTACCCAACCCACAGTTAGAACAGACACAGAGTACATGTTAATGTAACGTAACCAACCCACAACTTTAAACCATGGTAGATACTTGAACACATTTATGCCATTTAGCAGACACTCTTATCCAGAGCGACTTACAGGAGCAATTAGGGTAAGTGCCTTGCTCAAGGGTACATCAACATATATATATATATATTTTTTTACCTAGTTAGCTCAGTGATTCAAACCAGTGACCTTTCGGTTACTGGCCCAATGCTCTTAAACTAGGCTACACCCCAAGCCAATACATTTAAACTTGAGTGAGGGGGCCCTGGAACCGACCCAATACATTCAAACTTTAGTGAGGGGGGCCCTGGAAGCGACCCACTACATTCAAACTTTAGTGAGGGGCCCCTGGAACTGACACAATACATTCAGACTTTAGTGAGGGGGCCCTGGAACTGACACAATACATTCAGACTTTAGTGAGGGGGCCCTGGAACCGACCCAATACATTCAGACTTTAGTGAGGGGGCCCTGGAACCAACCCAATATATTAAAACTTTAGTGAGGGGGCCCTGGAACGGACCCAATACAGTACATTCAAACTTTAGTGAGGGGGCCCTGGAACCGACCCAATACAGTACATTCAAACTTTAGTGAGGGGCCCTGGAACCGACCCACTACATTCAAACTTTAGTGAGGGGGGCCCTGGAACCGACCCAATACAGTACATTCAAACTTTAGTGAGAGGGCCCTGGAACCGACCCACTACATTCAAACTTTAGTGAGGGGGCCCTGGAACCGACCCACTACATTCAAACTTTAGTGAGGGGGCCCTGGAACCGACCCACTACATTCAAACTTTAGTGAGGGGGCCTTGGAACCGACCCAGTACATTCAAACCGACATAACTGTCCGAATTTGAACTAACTGTCAAAAGTAAATGGCTTCAACCACTGAAAACAACAGAGTGAAGACTTGCACTGTAGCCAAGAAAGAATGGAGAGAGATAGTAGAGAGATAGTAGAGAGAGAGAGTTAAAATAGCAGAGATTTGCTCTTAAAATGGGCTTTAACCTCTAAGCATCTTGGGTTTTTACAACGTACCCGAATGTGGTTAGTGTTCGGTGATGTGTTTATATTAGCTGAGGACATTGTGCTTTAACCCTGGTCAACCTTGGTCTAAACAACAATCACAGTACCCTTGTTGTAGGTATAGTCTCTGTTGTAGGTATAGTCTCTGTTGTAGATACAGTCTCTGTTGTAGATATAGTCTCTGTTGTAGATATAGTCGCTGTTGTAGATACAGTCTCTGTTGTAGATCCAGTCTATGTTGTAGATATAGTCCCTGTTGTAGGTATAGTCTCTGTTGTAGATATAGTCTCTGTTGTAGATACAGTCTCTGTTGTAGATTTAGTCTCTGTTGTAGGTATAGTCTCTGTTGTAGATATAGTCTCTGTTGTAGATACAGTCTCTGTTGTAGATATAGTCTCTGTTGTAGATTTAGTCTCTGTTGTAGATACAGTCTCTGTTGTAGATATAGTCCCTGTTGTAGATACAGTCTCTGTTGTAGATATAGTCTCTGTTGTAGATATAGTCCCTGTTGTAGATACAATCTATGTTGTAGATACAATCTATGTTGTAGATACAGTCCCTGTTGTAGATACAGTCCCTGTTGAGTAGATATAGTCTCTGTTGTAGATATAGTCTCTGTTGTAGATACACTATGTTGTAGATATACTCTATGTTGTAGATTTAGTCTCTGTTGTAGATTTAGTCTCTGTTGTAGATATAGTCCCTGTTGTAGATTTAGTCTCTGTTGTAGATATAGTCTCTGTTGTAGATATATTCCCTGTTGTAGATATAGTCCCTGTTGTAGATACAGTCTATGTTGTAGATACAGTACCCTTGTTGTAGATATAGTCTATGTTGTAGATACAGTCTCTGTTGTAGATACAGTCTCTGTTGTAGATACAGTCTATGTTGTGATACAATCTATGTTGTAGATATAGTCTATGTTGTAGATATAGTCTCTGTTGTAGATACAGTCTCTGTTGTAGATATATTCCCTGTTGTAGATACAGTCTCTGTTGTAGAAACAGTCTATGTTGTAGATACAGTCTATGTTGTGATACAATCTATGTTGTAGATATAGTCTATGTTGTAGATATAGTCTCTGTTGTAGATATATTCCCTGTTGTAGATACAGTCTCTGTTGTAGAAACAGTCTATGTTGTAGATACAGTCTATGTTGTGATACAATCTATGTTGTAGATATAGTCTATGTTGTAGATATAGTCTCTGTTGTAGATATAGTCCCTGTTGTAGATACAGTCTCTGTTGTAGATACAGTCTATGTTGTAGATATAGTCTATGTTGTAGATATAGTCTCTGTTGTAGATATAGTCCCTGTTGTAGATACAGTCTATGTTGTAGATACAGTACCCTTGTTGTAGATATAGTCTATGTTGTAGATATAGTCTATGTTGTAGATATAGTCTATGTTGTAGATACAGTCTCTGTTGTAGACACAGTCTCTGTTGTAGATACAGTCTATGTTGTGATACAATCTATGTTGTAGATATAGTCTATGTTGTAGATATAGTCTATGTTGTAGATATAGGCTCTGTTGTAGATACAGTCTCTGTTGTAGATATAGTCCCTGTTGTAGATACAGTCTGTTGTAGAAACAGTCTATGTTGTAGATACAGTCTATGTTGTGAAACAATCTATGTTGTAGATACAGTCCCTGTTGTAGATACAGTCTATGTTGTAGATACAGTCTCTGTTGTAGATATAGTCTATGTTGTGATACAATCTATATTGTAGATATAGTCTCTGTTGTAGATATAGTCTATGTTGTAGATACAGTCTATGTTGTAGATACAGTCTATGTTGTGATACAATCTATGTTGTAGATATAGTCTATGTTGTAGATATAGTCCCTGTTGTAGATACAGTCTATGTTGTAGATACAGTCTATGTTGTAGATATAGTCTCTGTTGTAGATATAGTCTCTGTTGTAGATATAGTCTCTGTTGTAGATATAGTCCCTGTTGTAGAAACAGTCTATGTTGTAGATACAGTCTCTGTTGTAGATACAGTCTATGTTGTGATACAATCTATGTTGTAGATATAGTCTATGTTGTAGATACAGTCTCTGTTGTAGATACAGTCTATGTTGTGATACAATCTATGTTGTAGATATAGTCTATGTTGTAGATATAGTCTCTGTTGTAGATATAGTCCCTGTTGTAGATACAGTCTCTGTTGTAGATACAGTCTCTGTTGTAGATATAGTCTATGTTGTAGATATAGTCTAAGTTGTAGATACAGTCTCTGTTGTAGATACAGTTCCTGTTGTAGATACAGTCTATGTTGCGATACAATCTATGTTGTAGATATAGTCTCTGTTGTAGAAACAGTTCCTGTTGTAGAAACAGTCTTATGTTGTGATACAATCTATGTTGTAGATATAGTCTATGTTGTAGATACAGTCTCTGTTGTAGATACAGTCTATGTTGTAGATATAGTCCCTGTTGTAGATACAGTCTATGTTGTAGATATAGTCTCTGTTGTAGATACAGTTCCTGTTGTAGATACAATCTATGTTGTAGATATAGTCTCTGTTGTAGATATAGTCTATGTTGTAGATATAGTCCCTGTTGTAGAAACAGTCTATGTTGTCAAACAATCTATGTTATAGATACAGTCCCTGTTGTAGATACAGTCTATGTTGTAGATATAGTCTATGTTGTGATACAATCTATGTTGTAGATATAGTCTATGTTGTGATACAATCTATGTTGTGATACAATCTATGTTGTAGATATAGTCTCTGTTGTAGATATAGTCCCTGTTGTAGAAACAGTCTATGTTGTGATACAATCTATGTTGTAGATATAGTCTATGTTGTAGATATAGTCCCTGTTGTAGATATAGTCCCTGTTGTAGATACAGTCTATGTTGTAGATATAGTCCCTGTTGTAGATACAGTCTATGTTGTAGATACAGTCTCTGTTGTAGATATAGTCTATGTTGTAGATACAGTCTCTGTTGTAGAAACAGTCTATGTTGTGATACAATCTATGTTGTAGATATAGTCTATGTTGTAGATACAGTCTCTGTTGTAGATACAGTTCCTGTTGTAGATACAGTCTATGTTGTGATACAATCTATGTTGTAGATATAGTCTCTGTTGTAGATATAGTCTCTGTTGTAGAAACAGTCTATGTTGTGATACAATCTATGTTGTAGATATAGTCTCTGTTGTAGATACAGTCTCTGTTGTAGATACAGTCCCTGTTGTAGATACAGTCTATGTTGTAGATACAGTCTCTGTTTTAGATACAGTCTATGTTGTGATACAATCTATGTTGTAGATATAGTCTATGTTGTAGATATAGTCTCTGTTGTAGATATAGTCTCTGTTGTAGATATATTCCCTGTTGTAGATACAGTCTATGTTGTAGATACAGTTCCTGTTGTAGATACAGTCTATGTTGTGATACAATCTATGTTGGAGATATAGTCTCTGTTGTAGATATAGTCTATGTTGTAGATATAGTCCCTGTTGTAGAAACAGTCTATGTTGTGATACAATCTATGTTGTAGATATAGTCTCTGTTGTAGATATAGTCCCTGTTGTAGGTACAGTCTCTGTTGTAGATACAGTCTCTGTTGTAGATATAGTCTATGTTGTAGATACAGTCTCTGTTGTAGATACAGTCTCTGTTGTAGATATATTCCCTGTTGTAGATACAGTCTCTGTTGTAGATACAGTCCCTGTTGTAGATACAGTCTATGTTGTAGATACAGTCTCTGTTTTAGATACAGTCTATGTTGTGATACAATCTATGTTGTAGATATAGTCTATGTTGTAGATACAGTCTCTGTTGTAGATACAGTCTCTGTTGTAGATACAGTCTCTGTTGTAGATACAGTCTCTGTTGTCTATTTTGGGAAAATGACAAGGCCCTGTATTGTATCTTTGACATCTGGGATTTTGAAATGAGACCCACATTGGGGATATGGAGGGTTTGTGTGTGTGTGTGTGTGTGTGTGTGTGTGTGTGTGTGTGTGTGTGTGTGTGTGTGTGTGTGTGTGTGTGTGTGTGTGTGTGTGTGTGTGTGTGTGTGTGTGTGTGTGTGGGGGTGTGTGGGGGTGTGTGGGGGAGGGGAGGGGGCCATTTGAACCCTGGCCCATACTTTTTCATATGGTAATGACTCTGAACAGAATAACATAACCAGGGACCACTGAAAAAAACTGTGTGTGTTCATGCGTGCTTGTGTGTTTTTACAGGGGGTCTGGAAGTCATTTTACAGCAAAGAAATACAAAGGAGAGAGAGAGAGACAGAGGGGTAGTGAGCTCATGGCCTCCTGAGTTCTTCTGCAAAAATATATAATTTCAGTTGGATAAATGTAGATAAACTGATTTTTTTCGCAAGGACTTCTACATCAAAACCTGTTCAGTCTGAACCTACTTCTGAAGCCAAAAAGTAAAAGACAATCTCAAGGTAATTTTATTGTATAAAGCTTAATAAATAAGGCTACTAAGCTTACCAAGCTGCTAGGACAGATTTGACCTGGCTTTAACTTGTGTGACGTGAGAGGTGTGAAAATTCTTGGGCCTAACAATGGCAGTAGAGTTTCACAGCCCCCCCCACCCAAATGCAGAGACCTTTGAAGCCCTCGTGGCTTATCCCTGTAGAGAGGTCATTACAATACATTACCCCTTGGATATTAAAAACAACACTGCACGGAATAAGTACCAAAAAAAAGCTCCTGGATTGTCTCCTGGACACAGACCATCCTCTGGCATGGAGCTATATTAACCAGACCATCCCCTGGCACAGAGCTATATTAACCAGACCATCCCCTGGCATGGAGCTATATTAACCAGACCATCCCCTGGCATGGTGCTATATTAACCAGACCATCCCCTGGCATGGAGCTATATTAACCAGACCATCCCCTGGCATGGAGCTATATTAACCAGACCATCCCCTGGCATGGAGCTATATTAACCAGACCATCCCCTGGCATGGAGCTATATTAACCAGACCATCCCCTGGCATGGAGCTATATTAACCAGACCATCCCCTGGCATGGTGCTATATTAACCAGACCATCCCCTGGTACAGTGTTATATTAACCAGACCATCCCCTGGCATGGAGCTATATTAACCAGACCATCCCCTGGCATGGTGCTATATTAACCAGACCATCCCCTGGCATGGAGCTATATTAACCAGACCATCCCCTGGCATGGAGCTATATTAACCAGACCATCCCCTGGCATGGTGCTATATTAACCAGACCATCCCCTGGCATGGAGCTATATTAACCAGACCATCCCCTGGCATGGAGCTATATTGACCAGACCATCCCCTGGCATGGAGCTATATTAACCAGACCATCCCCTGGCATGGAGATATATTAACCAGACCATCCCCTGGCATGGAGCTATATTAACCAGACCATCCCCTGGCATGGTGCTATATTAACCAGACCATCCCCTGGCATGGTGCTATATTAACCAGACCATCCCCTGGCATGGAGCTATATTAACCAGACCATCCCCTGGCATGGAGCTATATTACCACCAGACCATCCCCTGGCATGGAGCTATATTAACCAGACCATCCCCTGGCATGGTGCTATATTAACCAGACCATCCCCTGGCATGGAGCTATATTAACCAGACCATCCCCTGGCATGGAGCTATATTAACCAGACCATCCCCTGGCATGGAGCTATATTAACCAGACCATCCCCTGGCATGGAGCTATATTAACCAGACCATCCCCTGGCATGGAGCTATATTAACCAGACCATCCCCTGGCATGGTGCTATATTAACCAGACCATCGCCTGGCATGCCACAGTGCTATAACAGCACACTACTGTCAAGAGAGAGGGTATTGGCCCAGGGTGGAAACTAGACATTGAGGAAATTGAAAAAACCTCTGTCAACACGTACAAGTCTGGGACAGTAATGGTGCAGGGCCTCTGTCAAGAGAGAGGGTATTGGCCCAGGGTGGAAACTAGACAGTTCCTGCAGGAAAAGCTCTCTCTCTCTCTGTGACGACTCCCCCATCCTGAGTGAGTCTGATCACACCTCTACAAACTGTCCTGCAGACGAGGACAGTCCCCCCCACAGCATTGAAGACACCCATGTCCCACAACTGCACTGCTCCTTCATCATTGAGAGGGATACATTCACAGTGCTGAGGGGAAACATGGTGGAGCTCAGAGAGCTAGTCCACACAATCCAGACAGAACAAACCCACAAAACAGACCAGCACAAGGGCCCAGCAGGTAAGGGTGGTCACAGCACTCAAGGGAGTGATTGAAAAAGCTTCTTCCACTTTCCCCAATGCACAAGTGGTTATCTCCACCCTGCTACCACAAACATACTTTCACTCTGCCACCATACAGTGGGTAAAAGCAAGACTGTGCCCCAAAACCTAATGTCTACCTGGCCCACCACTCCACCCTGGACTTGAACAGCCTTTTACGACCAGGTCCACCTCTACAAGACAGCAATCCCCACTTTTGCCAGGACCCTAAAGGACGTCACCCTGAAACCAGCATCTCACACAGGAGCAACGGACACCCTCCCAGACCAGAGAGACACCCTCCCAGACCAGAGACACCCTGAAACGTAGCCCCAGCACCTCACACAGGAGCAACAGAGTAACGGACACCCTCCCAGACCAGAGAGACACCCTCCCAGACCAGAGACACCCTCCCAGACCAGAGACACCCTCCCAGACCAGAGAGACACCCTCCCAGACCAGAGACACCCTCCCAGACCAGAGACACCCTCCCAGACCAGAGACACCCTCCCAGACCAGAGACACCCTCCCAGACCAGAGAAACCCTGAAATGTAGCCCCAGCACCTCACACAGGAGCAACAGAGCAAATACTGCATACAGAATTCTGCAAAAAATATCCCCTGTGTACAACGTAGAACACCAAATAATGCATGCAGAGCAGAACTAGGCCGACACCCACTAATTATCAAAATCCAGATAACAGCTGTTAAATTCTAAAAGGAAGTGATTCCCAAACCGTGCATAACAAAGCCATTATCTACAGAGAGCTGAACCTGGAGAAGAGTCCCCTAAGCAAGCTGGTCCTGGGGCTCTGTTCACAAACACACCCCACAGAGCCCCAGGACAGCAGCACAATTAGACCCAACCAAATCATGAGAAAACAAGAAGATAATTACATTTACATTTACATTTAAGTCATTTAGCAGACGCTCTTGACACGTTGGAAGAAATTCACAAAAAAACAGAGCAAACTAGAATGCTACTTGGCCCTAAACAGAGAATACACCGTGGCAGAATACCTGACCACTGTGACTGACCCAAATTTAAGGAGAGCTTTGACTATATACAGACTCAGTGAGCATAGCCTTGCTATTGAGAGAGGCTGCCGTAGGCAGACCTGGCGCTCAAGAGAAGACCGGCTATGCACACTGCTCACAAAGAGGTGGAAACTGAGAAGCACTTCCTAACCTCCTGCCAAATGTATGACCATATTAGAGACACATATTTCCCTCAGATTACACAGACACACAAAGAATTCCAAAACAAATCCAATTTTGATAAACTCTCATATCTGTTGGGTGAAATACCACAGTGTGCATCACAGCAGCAAGATTTGTGACCTTGTTGTCACAAGAAAAGGGCAACTAGTGAAGAGCAAACACCATTGTAAATACAACCCATATTTATGTTTATTTATTTTCCCTTTTGTATTTGCACATCGTTACAACACTGTATATAGACATAATATGACATTTGAAATGTCTTTATTCTTTTGGAACTTTCTTGAGTGTAAAGTTATTGTCAATTTTACATTTTTTATTTCATTTTTGTTTATTATCTATTTTTCTTGCTTTGGCAATGTAAATATATATATTCCATGCCAATAAAGCCCTTAAATTGAATTGAGAGAGAGACATTGTAAATAAGAATTTGTTCTTCACTAGCTAACAGCTTCTAGGGCTGTCTTACAACATAAGCACAAAGAGATGAGGAAACGGAAGGAAAGAGAGGAGAAAACGGGAGGAAACAGAGGAGGAAACAGGAGGAAAGAGAGGAGGAAATGGGAGGAAAGAGAGGAGGAAACAGGAGGAAAGAGAGGAGGAAATGGGAGGAAAGAGAGGAGGAAACAGGAGGAAAGAGGAGGAAACGGGAGGAAACAGAGGAGGAAACGGGAGCAAACAGAGGAGGAAACGGGAGGAAAGAGAGGAGGAAACAGGAGGAAAGAGAGGAGGAAACGGGAGGAAACAGAGGAGGAAACGGGAGGAAACAGAGGAGGAAACGGGAGCAAACAGAGGAGGAAACGGGAGGAAACAGAGGAGGAAAGAGAGGAGGAAACAGAGGAGGAAACAGAGGAGGAAATGGGAGCAAACAGAGGAGGAAACGGGAGCAAACAGAGGAGGAAACGTGAGGAAACAGAGGAGGAAACGGGAGGAAAGAGGGGAGGAAACGGGAGCAAACAGGAGGAAACAGGAGGAAACAGAGGAGGAAACGGGAGGAAAGAGAGGAGGAAACGGGAGGAAACAGGAGGAAACAGGAGGAAACAGGAGGAAACAGGAGGAAACGGGAGCAAACAGAGGAGGAAACAGGAGGAAACAGAGGAGGAAACGGGAGGAAAGAGAGGAGGAAACGGGAGGAAACAGAGGAGGAAACAGGAGGAAAGAGAGGAGGAAATGGGAGGAAAGAGAGGAGGAAACAAGAGGAAAGAGAGGAGGAAATGGGAGGAAAGAGAGGAGGAAACAGGAGGAAAGAGAGGAGGAAACGGGAGTAAACAGAGGAGGAAACGGGAGCAAACAGAGGAGGAAACGGGAGGAAAGAGAGGAGGAAACGGGAGCAAACAGAGGAGGAAACGGGAGGAAACAGAGGAGGAAACGGGAGGAAAGAGAGGAGGAAACGGGAGCAAACAGGAGGAAACAGGAGGAAACAGAGGAGGAAACAGGTGGAAACGGGAGCAAACAGAGGAGGAAACAGGAGGAAACAGAGGAGGAAACGGGAGGAAAGAAACAAACCAATGATGATGTTTAAAAGGGCAATCTGCAGTTCAAACAACAACAAAGAGGAGTCCCTGCCAATGTATTGGTAAACAGCTGAGGGATCGGGCTGGAGAAATGTAACCACTCTCAATTTCATAGACAGAGCTACGGACGCAAGGACCGACCATTCATGACATCAACAGGATAGTTTTAACCATGTTTTGAGGCCGTTACAGTGTTTGAGAAAGAAAGAGATAAGAGAAAGCTAACGGGACAGAGTGTGGGTGAGATCATGGGCTCACAGCATCTTGTTCCAATTACAATATCCTGTGTGTGTGGGTGGGTGTATGTCCATTCACACAAAATACACACACATAATTCTGCACTGCTGTAACAGCACACACACAGGCAAACAGTCATTCAAGGCAAAGCCAGATACTCTCTCTCTCTCTCTCTCTCTCTCTCTCTCTCTCTCTCTCTCTCTCTCTCTCTCTCTCTCTCACCTTGTCTGAAGCTGGAGTCAAAAGGGCGGGACCCATCGCTCTCCAAGCTGAGACCATTGGTCATTGGCCGGAGGCTCAGGTCAATCACCTGGTGTAGGCGGAGCTTGCGACAGTAGATGGAAGCTGCTTCAGGTTCGAGAGCTATCAGGAGCTGTTCTGGAGTGTCAGGAGATACCAGACCAGCCTAGAGAGAGACAGAGGGAGGATTAATCTAAATATAAGGTTCTAGAGAGAGACAGAGAGAGGTTCTAAGCCTCAGACAAGATCAGCCTGAATAGTGGGGGTTAGAGGGGGTATGTATAGTGGGGGTTAGGGAAGGTATGTATAGTGGGGGTTAGGGAAGGTATGTATAGTGGGGGTTAGAGTATGCACATTGTGGGTTAGAGGGGGTATGCATAGTGGGGGTTGGAGAGGGTATGCACAGTGGGGGTTAGAGGGGTATGGACAGTGTTGGTTAGTGGGGTTAGAGGGGGTATGGACAGTGGGGGTTATGGACAGTGGGGGGGGGTATGGACAGTGGGGGTTAGAGGGGGTATGGACAGTGGGGGTTAGAGGGGGTATGGACAGTGGGGGTTAGAGGGGGTATGTATAGTTAGAGGGGTGATAGAGTAAGACAGCTGCTGAACCTATACATTTTAGGATTAGATAAACAGAGATAAACCGTGTGTGATTACAGTGTGATTTATGGATTCAAATAAACTTGTTGCAATATAAATAATTGTTGGGTTTTTGGCAAAAGTGACTGAGGTAAAGTGAGGCTTTGGTAAATGGAGCAGGAGTCAAATTGTAGTGGGAGTTGAGTAAGAGATTAGAGAGGGGTTGTCTTGACAGAGCTGGATGGGGGTTGGAGAGGAGAGCAGATGGGTTGTCCTGACAGAGCTGAACTGAGAGGAGAGTGGTTGTCCTGACAGAGCTGAACTGAGAGGAGAGTGGTTGTCCTGACAGAGCTGAACTGGGGGTTGTAGAGGGTGAGCAGATGGGTTGTCCTGACAGAGCTGGACTGGGGGTTGTAGAGGGTGAGCAGATGGGTTATCCTGACAGAGCTGGATGGGGGTTGGAGAGGGTGAGCAGATGGGTTCTCCTAACAGAGCTGAACTGAGAGGAGAGGGGTTGTCCTGACAGCTGAACTGAGAGGAGAGGGGTTGTCCTGACAGAGCTGAACTGAGAGGAGAGCGGTTTTCCTGACAGAGCTGAACTGAGAGGAGAGGGGTTGTCCTGACAGAGCTGAACTGAGAGGAGAGCGGTTGTCCTGACAGAGCTGAACTGAGAGGAGAGGGGTTGTCCTGGAAGGTTGTGAAGCAAGAGGAGGGGAGTGCTGGGGAGAGGAAAGAGTAAAGAGAGGAGAGTGGAGGGAGAGTGGAGGGGAGGGATGGGGGAGTGGTAGGAAAGTAGATGAGTTGAGTAGAGATGTGGGCTTTGGGGAGGGTTGAGAGGGTTGAGGCTATAGGGGAGGGTTGGGAGGGTTGAGACTCCAGGAGTGGTTTCCTGTGTTTGTATGCCGGTCTCCCTGATTGTTCAATCCAATGACATCACCATGAGCAGGAAATACACCACCCAGACATCCAGGATTGGAGCCACACTGGAACATGGAGGGAAAGCCGAGGGAGGAGGCAGAGGACAGGTTTGGCCCCAGAACAGAGAGAGGTTGAACCCAGAACAGAGAGAGGTTTGGGACCCAGAACAGAGAGGTTGAACCCAGAACAGAGATAGGTTTGGGACCCAGAACAGAGAGAGGTTTGGCCCCAGAACAGAGAGAGGTTGAACCCAGAACAGAGAGAGGTTGAACCCAGAACAGAGAGAGGTTTGGGACCCAGAACAGAGAGAGGTTTGGCCCCAGAACAGAGAGAGGTTGAACCCAGAACAGAGAGAGGTTTGGGACCCAGAACAGAGAGAGGTTTGGCCCCAGAACAGAGAGAGGTTTGGCCCCAGAACAGAGAGAGGTTGAACCCAGAACAGAGAGAGGTTTGGGACCCAGAACAGAGATAGGTTTGGCCCCAGAACAGAGAGAGGTTTGGGACCCAGAACAGAGAGAGGTTTGGGACCCATAACAGAGAGAGGTTTGGGACCCAGAACAGAGAGAGGTTTGGGACCCAGAAGAGAGAGAGAGGTTTGGGACCCAGATCAGAGGGAGGTTTGGGACCCAAAACAGAGAGAGGTTGAACCTAGAAGAGAGAGAGGTTTGGGATCCAGAACAGAGAGAGGTTGAACCCAGAACAGAGAGAGGTTTGGGACCCAGAAAAGAGAGAGGTTGAACCCAGAAGAGAGAGAGGTTTGGGATCCAGAACAGAGAAAGGTTTGGGACCCAGAACAGAGAGAGTATTGGGACCCAGAACAGAGAGAGGTTTGGGACCCATAACAGAGAGAGGTTTGGGACCCATAACAGAGAGAGGTTTGGGACCATAACAGAGAGAGGTTTGGCCCCAGAACAGAGATAGGTTTGGGACCCATAACAGAGAGAGGTTTGGGACCCAGAACAGAGAGAGGTTTGGGACCCATAACAGAGAGAGGTTTGGAACCCATAACAGAGAGAGGTTTGGGACCCAGAACAGAGAGAGGTTTGGGACCCAGAACAGAGAGAGGTTTGGGACCCATAACAGAGAGAGGTTTGGGACCCAGAACAGAGAGAGGTTTGGGACCATAACAGAGAGAGGTTTGGGACCATAACAGAGAGAGGTTTGGGACCATAACAGAGAGAGGTTTGGGACCATAACAGAGAGAGGGACCATAACAGAGACAGGGACCATAACAGAGAGAGGTTTGGGACCATAACAGAGAGAGGTTTGGGACCATAACAGAGATAGGTTTGGGACCATAACAGAGAGAGGTTTGGGACCCATAACAGAGAGAGGTTTGGGACCCATAACAGAGATAGGTTTGGGACCATAACAGAGAGAGGTTTGGGACCCAGAACAGAGAGAGGTTGGATCCAGAACATGGTGGTGAAGGTTTTGAGACTCAGGCGAAAGAAGTGTGGATCTAAATGTAGAAATAATCCTGAATTCTGAAGAGAGACTCCACGTCTCACACACATACTGTTGTCGTGAACGTGTGTGAGACTCTCTTGACATGCTGTACAATCCTAATTTAATTTAAGCCCTCTACTGCTCCCACAGTCCTTCAGTCTGCGTCATCTCTACCGACCCCACCTCATCCCTCCCCCCCAGCAGTAGGAAGTCTGCATGGCTCGATAGGAATGTAGGGTCCTTATCACAGCACACATCAATGGGAACGGAGAGAGATGAGAGAGAGACCTGTGACGCCATATTAACATTCATCAAGGTGAGAGGGAGCGAGAGAGAGAGCGAGAGAGAGCGAGAGAGAGAGCGAGACAGAGCGAGAGAGAGAGAGAGAGAGAGAGAGAGAGAGAGTGAGTGAAAAAACTGAATGCATAGAATAGACAGCATTGTGTTTAAAATAAACTGGTTGGCTCCACTGCCGGTTGTCTACATGTACAGTGCCTTGCGAAAGTATTCGGCCCCCTTGAACTTTGCGACCTTTTGCCACATTTCAGGCTTCAAACATAAAGATATAAAACTGTATTTTTTTGTGAAGAATCAACAACAAGTGGGACACAATCATGAAGTGGAACGACATTTATTGGATATTTCAAACTTTTTTAACAAATCAGAAACTGAAAAATTGGGCAAAATTATTCAGCCCCTTTACTTTCAGTGCAGCAAACTCTCTCCAGAAGTTCAGTGAGGATCTCTGAATGATCCAATGTTGACCTAAATGACTAATGATGATAAATACAATCCACCTGTGTGTAATCAAGTCTCCATATAAATGCACCTGCACTGCGATAGTCTCAGAGGTCCGTTAAAAGCGTAGAGAGCATCATGAAGAACAAGGAACACACCAGGCAGGTCCGAGATACTGTTGTGAAGAAGTTTAAAGCCGGATTTGGATACAAAAAGATTTCCCAAGCTTTAAACATCCCAAGGAGCACTGTGCAAGCGATAATATTGAAATGGAAGGAGTATCAGACCACTGCAAATCTACCAAGACCTGGCCGACCCTCTAAACTTTCAACTCATACAAGGAGAAGACTGATCAGAGATGCAGCCAAGAGGCCCATGATCACTCTGGATGAACTGCAGAGATCTACAGCTGAGGTGGGAGACTCTGTCCATAGGACAACAATCAGTCGTATATTGCACAAATCTGGCCTTTATGGAAGAGTGGCAAGAAGAAAGCCTTTTCTTAAAGATATCCATAAAAAGTGTCGTTTAAAGTTTGCCACAAGCCACCTGAGAGACACACCAAACATGTGGAAGAAGGTGCTCTGGTCAGATGAAACCAAAATTGAACTTTTTGCCAACAATGCAAAATGTTATGTTTGGCGTAAAAGCAACACAGCTCATCACCCTGAACACACCATCCCCACTGTCAAACATGGTGGTGGCAGCATCATGGTTTGGGCCTGCTTTTCTTCAGCAGGGACAGGGAAGATGGTTAAAATTGATGGGAAGATGGATGGAGCCAAATACAGGACCATTCTGGAAGAAAACCTGATGGAATCTGCAAAAGACCTGAGACTGGGACGGAGATTTGTCTTCCAACAAGACAATGATCCAAAACATAAAGCAAAATCTACAATGGAATGGTTCAAAAATAAACATATCCAGGTGTTAGAATGGCCAATCTGTGGAAAGAGAGAATCTGTGGAAAGAACTGAAAACTGCTGTTCACAAATGCTCTCCATCCAACCTCACTGAGCTCGAGCTGTTTTGCAAGGAGGAATGGGAAAAAATGTCAGTCTCTCGATGTGCAAAACTGATAGAGACATACCCCAAGCGACTTACAGCTGTAATCGCAGCAAAAGGTGGCGCTACAAAGTATTAACTTAAGGGGGCTGAATAATTTTGCACGCCCAATTTTTCAGTTTTTGATTTGTTAAAAAAGTTTGAAATATCCAATAAATGTCATTCCACTTCATGATTGTGTCCCACTTGTTGTTGATTCTTCACAAAAAAATACAGTTTTATATCTTTCTGTTTGAAGCCTGAAATGTGGCAAAAGGTCGCAAAGTTCAAGGGGGCCGAATACTTTCGCAAGGCACTGTAGGTCTTGGGAACGATGGGATCTCCAAACATGCAGTCTTCCTCCAGTGTGTGTGTGTGTGTGTGTGTGTTTGTGTGTTTGTGTGTGTGTGTGTGTGTGTGTGTGTGTGTGAGTGAGTGAGTGAGTGAGTGAGTGAGTGAGTGAGAGAGAGAGATCTCACCAGATAGGCAGCCTCTCTCATGAACTGTTTGGCTGGTTGTCTCCACACAGCAGGAACAGTGATCACCCATCTCACCTCATCTCCCTCCAATAGCGACGAAGACTGGTCCTTCACCTCCTAGAAGACAGACAGATGTATTAGTGGAGGTTTAGGATCCTGCATTGGGAGCATCTTAAAGTCGGAACAGTTATTCCTGACCGCCCCGTGACATTCCGACCTCACCACAGGCTCTGCTTTTGGAGGTCTGGAAAACTGCCACATTCCACCTCTGCTTTCCTACTCTCCTCCCATACTCTTCTCTTTTCCCCTCCTCCTTCTTCCTTCCATCTCCTCTCCTTTATCTCTCTACTCTCCTCCCACTATATTCACATGTAGAGTTAACTTCTCTCTTCATCTCACTCTTTCTAAACTCTTCTCTGTGTTGTTAATTAGCAATCAGGGGTTAGAGGTCAGGGGTCGTACCTTCAGGGCGTGTACTCTGAAGAACCGGAGAGCGTGAGAGAATACCTCGATGGCCCTCACCTTCCTCCCACTCACCGCTTCCAGCTCCGTCTCCATGGTCAGATCCTGCAGTAAACCAAGACACACTGCTGTAAAACTGCTGCAAAACACAACAGGTGAGGTCCTGCAGTAAACCAAGACACACTGCTGTAAAACTGCTGCAAAACACAACAGGTGAGGTCCTGCAGTAAACCAAGACACACTGCTGTAAAACTGCTGCAAAACACAACAGGTGAGGTCCTGCAGTAAACCAAGACACACTGCTGTAAAACTGCTGCAAAACACAACAGGTGAGGTCCTGCAGTAAACCAAGACACACTGCTGTAAAACTGCTGCAAAACACAACAGGTAAGGTCCTGCAGTAAACCAATACACACTGCTGTAAAACTGCTGCAAAACACAACAGGTGAGGTCCTGCAGTAAACCAAGACACACTGCTGTAAAACTGCTGCAAAACACAACTGGTGAGGTCCTGCAGGAAACCAAGACAATTTGCCGTAAAGCTGCTGCAAAACACAATACACAACATCTGTCTGATACTCTTTAATGCTGTACTCCTTCTCCCCTCTTCTCTTCTCCCTTGATATTTATACAACCTCTTTTACATCCTTACGCTCATCTCTCTCCTTGTCATTCTTCCCTTCTTGGTTTTCCTCACAATGACCCCCTCCATTCCTCTGTCCCTCCCTTATCTTATCTTACCTCTGTCCCTCCCCCTGAATCTCTCTTTCCCTTCCCCTTTCTCCCTGGCTTCATCTCTCCTTGCCTCCCTCCCTCCCCCTTCCCCCTCCCTCCCTTCCTCCATGTATCCCTCTATCTCCCACTCCCTCTATTTCCACCATCCTTTTATCCCTCCCTCCCTCTCTCCCTTCCTCCCTCCCTCCCTCTCTCTATTTCCACCATCCTTTTCCCTCCCTCCCTCCCTCCCTCCCTCCCCCCTCCCTCCCTCCCTCCCCCTCCCTCCCTCCCCTCCCTCCCTCCCTCCCTCCCTCCCTCCCTCCCTCCCTCCCATCTTACAGTGGTACTATGTATCTTCATTTTGAACTTGTCGAAGTAGAGCCAGTGTTGAGCCTCTTCAGGATCCAGATCATGATAGTTGTCTCTGGCAGCAAACCCAAAACTATGGAACTTCAACTCAGGGGTCAATAACAGGGACGTGGGGCTCTTCTGGTTGGCTACGCCCGGGTCCCCGCCCTCCCAGCGCCTGCAAAGAGTGGATGAGACAGCGGTCAATCAAATGAGGGAATGAGTTGACTTGCAGAAGTGGGATGGTGTAATCTACATGTAGTTCGAGATGCTGTGATGTCATACAGAATTGAGGATATCAACGCACGAATGCACACGCGTACACACACACTTGTATAGCCGCTGGAGGTGGTGACATGTGAGTGTGTGCATGTGTGTGTGTCCACATACCTCATCATGTGAATAGCCTCTGGGTCTTGTGTGAAGCTGAATGCGTAGCCGCTGGAGGTGGTTCCAAAGTCTATAGCTACCACAACAGTGAACGGATGATCCATCCTCGATCTGGCCTCCGGTCTCTGGAGAGAGAGGGTAGAGAGAGACACTGATGAAGTTCTGTGTGTGTGGGGGGGGGGGGGATAAAGAGGGAGAGAGGAGAGGGAGAATAGAGAGGGAGAGAGGGGAGGGAGAGAGAGAGACACTGATGAAGTTCTGTGTGTGTGGGGGGGGGGATAAAGAGGGAGAGAGGAGAGGGAGAATAGAGAGGGAGAGAGGGGAGGGAGAGAGCGGAGAGGGGAGAGAGAGAGACACTGATGAAGTTTCTGTGTGTGGGGGGGATAAAGAGGAGAGAGGAGAGGGAGAATAGAGAGGGAGAGAGGGGAGGGAGAGAGCGGAGAGGGAGGGGAGGGGAGGGAGAGCGTGGAGGGGAGGGAGAGAGGAGAGAAAAGCGGGGGAGAGAGAGGGAGAGAGTAGAGAGGAGAGGGTAGAGAGAGAGACACTGATGAAGTTCTGTGTGTGTGTGGGGGGGATAAAGAGGGAGAGAGGAGAGGGAGAATAGAGAGGGAGAGAGGGGAGGGAGAGAGCGGAGAGGGGAGGGGAGGGGAGGGAGACCGTGGAGAGGGGAGGGAGAGATGAGAGAAAAGCGGGGAGAGAGAGGGGAGAGAGTAGAGAGGAGAGGGTAGAGAGAGAGACACTGATGAAGTTCTGTGTGTGTGTGGGGGGGATAAAGAGGGAGAGAGGAGAGGGAGAATAGAGAGGGAGAGAGGGGAGGGAGAGAGCGGAGAGGGGAGGGGAGGGAGGGAGAGCGTGGAGAGGGGAGGGAGAGAGGAGAGAAAAGCGGGGAGAGAGAGGGGAGAGAGTAGAGAGGAGAGGGTAGAGAGAGAGACACTGATGAAGTTCTGTGTGTGTGTGTGGGGGGAGAATAAAGAGGGAGAGAGGGAGAGGGAGAATAGAGAGGGAGAGAGGGGAGGGAGAGAGCGGAGAGGGGAGGGGAGGGGAGGGAGAGCGTGGAGAGGGGAGGGAGAGAGGAGAGAAAAGCGGGGGAGAGAGAGGAGAGAGAGTAGAGAGGAGAGGGTAGAGAGAGAGACACTGATGAAGTTCTGTGTGTGTGTGGGGGGGAGAATAAAGAGGGAGAGAGGAGAGGGAGAATAGAGAGGGAGAGAGGGGAGGGAGAGAGCGGAGAGGGGAGGGAGAGAGCGGAGAGGGGAGGGGAGGGGAGGGAGAGCGTGGGGGGGAGGGAGGGAGAGCGTGGAGAGGGGAGGGAGAGAGGAGAGAAAAGCGGGGGAGAGAGAGGGGAGAGAGTAGAGAGAGGGGAGAGAGAGAGGAGAGGGAGAGAGGAGAGAGGAGAGAAAAGCGGGGGAGAGAGAGGGGAGAGTGTGTATGAGGTATGCTGGTACTGACAGGACTCAACACTCCTTTCTATCAAAATATGACAACAGCTTAATTGCTTTCCGAGGCATTCAGGTTTAATAGCTAAATACTAAACAGAGTAAATAGTTCTCAATGATTTACTTCTGTGATGTTGCCCAGTCAGTAACTTACAGTAAGTGAACTGGAAATATCCACCCCTGCACTGACCAAGCCTCAAAGTATGTTGATGGAAATGATCTATGTTGACTTGAGTTAGTGTATGTGTTGTTGGACAGGGTATGTGTTGTTGGACAGGGTCTGTGTTGTTGGACAGGGTGTGTGTTGTTGGACAGGGTATGTGTTGTTGGACAGGGTGTGTGTTGTTGGACAGGGTGTGTGTTGTTGGACAGGGTCTGTGTTGTTGGACAGGGTGTGTGTTGATGGACAGGGTCTGTGTTGTTGGACAGGGTGTGTGTTGTTGGACAGGGTGTGTGTTGTTGGACAGGGTCTGTGTTGTTGGACAGGGTGTGTGTTGTTGGACAGGGTGTGTGTTGATGGACAGGGTGTGTGTTGTTGGACAGGGTGTGTGTTGATGGACAGGGTGTGTGTTGATGGACAGGGTGTGTGTTGTTGGACAGGGTGTGTGTTGTTGGACAGGGTGTGTGTTGATGGACAGGGTGTGTGTTGATGGACAGGGTGTGTGTTGATGGACAGGGTGCGTGTTGATGGACAGGGTGTGTGTTGTTGGACAGGGTATGTGACAGGGTATGTGTTGTTGAACAGGGTATGTGTTGTTGGACAGGGTCTGTGTTGTTGGACAGGGTGTGTTGTTGTTGGACAGGGTGTGTGTTGTTGGACAGGGTGTGTGTTGTTGGACAGGGTGTGTGTTGTTGTTGGACAGGGTGTGTGTTGTTGGACAGGGTGTGTGACAGGGTGTGTTGTTGTTGGACAGGGTATGTGTTGTTGGACAGGGTGTGTGTTGATGGACAGGGTGTGTTGTTGTTGGACAGGGTGTGTGTTGTTGGACAGGGTCTGTGTTGTTGGACAGGGTGTGTGTTGTTGGACAGGGTGTGTGTTGTTGGACAGGGTGTGTTGTTGTTGGACAGGGTGTGTGTTGTTGGACAGGGTGTGTTGTTGTTGGACAGGGTGTGTGTTGTTGGACAGGGTGTGTGTTGTTGGACAGGGTGTGTGTTGATGGACAGGGTGTGTGTTGTTGTTGGACAGGGTGTGTGTTGATGGACAGGGTGTGTGTTGTTGTTGGACAGGGTGTGTGTTGTTGTTGGACAGGGTGTGTGTTGTTGTTGGACAGGGTGTGTGTTGTTGGACCATGTCGTTGTGGATTAGAAGCTCTCATTAAACCAGATATATAAAGAAACGTGTGGAAGTGTCTCCACCATCTCAATTTATTTTGTACTATGTGAAGGTGTGGTGGTCTTACTGGAGAATGAGAGGGGGTGAGGGATGTGAGCGGGTGATTAAAGGGTGAGGGGCTAGGGGGTGAGGGATGTGAGCGGGTGATTGAAGGGTGAGGGGCTAGGGGGTGAGGGATGTGAGCGGGTGATTGAAGGGTGAGGGGCTAGGGGGTGAGGGATGTGAGCAGTTGATTGAAGGGTGAGGGGCTAGGGGTGAGGGATGTGAGCGGGTGATTGAAGGGTGAGGGGCTAGGGTGTGAGGGATGTGAGCGGGTGATTGAAGGGTGAGGGGCTAGGGGTGAGGGATGTGAGCGGGTGATTGAAGGGTGAGGGGCTAGGGATGTGAGCGGATGATTGAAGGGTGAGGGGCTAGGGGGTGAGGGATGTGAGCGGGTGATTGAAGGGTGAGGGGCTAGGGGGTGAGGGATGTGAGCGGATGATTGAAGGGGGAGGGGCTAGGGATGTGAGCGGATGTGAGCGGATGATTGAAGGGTGAGGGATGTGAGCGGGTGATTGAAGGGTGAGGGTCTAGGGGGTGAGGATTTGATGTCTAGGGGGTGAGGGAAGGGGGTGAGGAGGGGGAGATCTTACCGGAGAGGCTGAGGGTGTGAGGGGTGCGATGCTGCAGTCATTTCGTCCGACTGAGGGAGAGGAGGGAGCAGATATACGGTTGTTTTCACCTAAGAGAGGGGGAGGGGCGGAGAAATGCTGAGAATTCTTTTCATTAGCTACTTTCTGGGTCTAGATGTCTAACAGATCTATACAAAGGCAGGCAGAGTATTGAGAAAGTCTAAGTGATGTTTCGTCAGACAACTAAAATTAGAGGACCAAGCTTGTTTTATGAAGCCTGTCTGTGCACTGGGAATTTCTGTTATCTGTGGAAAACAGTGACATTACATGATCCATACACACACACACTGTCGTGACACATACACGAGTATTCCATCATTTTTCGAACACGGAACTTAAATTTCAAGTGCTGTATTCCAGGATATGATTCCAAGGTTCCAGAAGAAATGCTGCTATCCCAGGAACGTCTGTATGCTATTTCGCCATGGTGATTACGGTATCAGAACGTTGAGGTGTAAACACACTAAAGAGTCTTTCCGTCCACGGAGTGGAATGTTGTGATATTCCCAAAGGGAGCGAGGTGACCTCATTCACACTGGAGAAGGTGACAGATAGGAACACACACACACACGAATGGCGTTAACCCTATACAGTACATACCATGCCAAGATGCCGTGTGTGTGTGTATGTGTTTACCTGGGACCTGTAGGCTGTTCATTTCGGGCTGCAGGATGTCGGCCATGATGAGGGTTGCCACGGCCAGGACAGCCTGGGAGAGGAAAAAACACAGAGAGATGCTTCTTTACCTTTATTTAACTAGGCAAGTCAGTTAAGAACACATTATTATTTACAATGACGGCCTACCGGGTAACATTCGGTTTAACTACCTTGTTTAGGGGTAGAAGGACAGATTTTTACCTCGTCAGCTCGGGGATTTGATCCAGCAACCTTTTGGATACTGGCCCAACACTCTAACCACTAGGCTACCTGCCGCTTAAGAGGGTCGGGCCAGTAACTGAAAGGTCACTGATTCAAATCCCTGAGCCGACTAGGTGAAAATCTGTCGATGTGCCCTTTAGCGAGGAAATTGACCCACTCCAGGGTCGCCGTCAGGGTCGCCGTCCCTGGCCATGACCCCACTCTCCTAGGGTGTCCCAGAGTGAGTGGGATATGTCCAAATTTTGTTTGACCAGATACAATACTATTCTACAGTAAACAAATTAACAACAGACTTTCAGCACGCTTAGAGGGAAGGACATTCAACAAGCACAGCACTTACACAAATGATTGATGATTGGCTGAGAGAAATTGATGATAAAAAGATTGTGAGAGCTGTTTTGTTAGACTTCAGTTGCGGCTTCAGACATTATCGATCGTAGTCTACTGATGGAAAAACATATGTGTTATGGCTTTACAACCCCTGCTATATTGTGGATAAAGAGTTACCTGTCTATCAGAACACAGAGGGTGTTCTTTAATGGAAGAATCAGGAATTCCCCAGGGTAGCTGTCTAGGCCCCCTTATTTTTATCAATCTTTACTAACGACATGCCACTGGCTTTGAGTAATCAACCCTATACACGTCAGTAACTACAGCGACTGAAATGACTGCAACACTTAACAAAGAGCTGCAGTTAGTTTTAGAATGTTTGGCAAGGAATAAGTTAGTCCTAAATATTTCAAAACTAAAATAATTGTATTTACTAAACCCTAAACCTCAACTAAATCATGTAACGAATCATGTGGAAAGTTGTGGTGACTAAACTGCTTAGAGTAACCTTTGATTGTCAACTGTCCTGGCATATTGATGCAACTTACAATACGGTACAACACAACACAATACAATACAATACAGTACAGTACAATACAATACAATACAGTTCAATACAATACAATACAGTACAATACAGTACAATACAATACAATACAGTACAACACACAACCTCGTGGTCTTCCGGGTTGGAGCGAGCGGTCGCATCTGCACTCGGTCCGCAGGTAGTATTACATTTCATTACATTTCATTATAGTACAACGGTTTGATTTGTCTAATCTTAGCAATTTCTTCTTAGCTAGCTACATAGCTGTCTTTGTATCATAGATAATTGCGTAATTATCGTATTTCGTCGTCCTAACGCAGTCTACACTGCCCCGCAGCTAGCCAGCTAGCTAACGTCCACCGTTAGCTAGTCCACCGTCTACCGATTAGCAGCACAACTATTACACTCAACTGAACGACTTGATTAGTGTAGTGTTAGCTAGCTACATAGTTGTCTTTGCTGTCTTCGTATCCAAGATAATTGTGTAGCTTAGAGTGTGTAGTTTTAGAGTGATTATCTTAATTTACCGAGGTTAGCTACCCAGCTATTTGTCGTCCTTAACGTAGGAGACACTGCAACCGAATTGAACTTCCTCACTTAACAACCCGGTCGCATTTCGCTTCACAGGTAGTATCACATTTTTCATTTCATTTCATTACAGTACAACGGCTTGATTTGTTTGATCGTAGCTAGCTACATAGCTAGCTACATAGCCGTCTGTGTATCAAAGATAATTGTGTAGTCTTGAGCGATTTCCTAGGTTAGCTAGCCAGCTATTGTCGTTCTTTTAACGCAACGTAACGTAATCAACACTGCTAGCTAGCCAGCTAGCCCCGAATAGCAGCACAGTAGCACAGTAGAAACTATTACACTCAACGGAACGACTTGATTAGTGTAGTGTCAACAACGCAGACACTGCCAGCTAGCCTACATAGTCAACAACGCAGCCTCTGCCAGCTAGCCTACTTCAGCAGTACTGTATCATTTTAATCATTTTAGTCAATAAGATTCTTGCTACGTAAGCTTAACTTTCTGAACACTCGAGACGTGTAGTCCACTTGTCATTCCAATCTCCTTTGCATTAGCGTAGCCTCTTGTGTAGCCTGTCAACTATGTGTCTGTCTATCCCTGTTCTCTCCTCTCTGCACAGACCATACAAACGCTCCACACCGCGTGGCCGCGGCCACCCTGATCTGGTGGTCCCAGCGCGCACGACCCACGTGGAGTTCCAGGTCTCCGGTAGCCTCTGGAACTGCCGATCTGCGGCCAACAAGGCAGAGTTCATCTCAGCCTATGCCTCCCTCCAGTCCCTCGACTTCTTGGCACTGACGGAAACATGGATCACCACAGACAACACTGCTACTCCTACTGCTCTCTCTTCGTCTGCCCACGTGTTCTCGCACACCCCGAGAGCTTCTGGTCAGCGGGGTGGTGGCACCGGGATCCTCATCTCTCCCAAGTGGTCATTCTCTCTTTCTCCCTTACCCATCTGTCTATCGCCTCCTTTGAATTCCATGCTGTCACAGTTACCAGCCCTTTCAAGCTTAACATCCTTATCATTTATCGCCCTCCAGGTTCCCTCGGAGAGTTCATCAATGAGCTTGATGCCTTGATAAGCTCCTTTCCTGAGGACGGCTCACCTCTCACAGTTCTGGGCGACTTTAACCTCCCCACGTCTACCTTTGACTCATTCCTCTCTGCCTCCTTCTTTCCACTCCTCTCCTCTTTTGACCTCACCCTCTCACCTTCCCCCTACTCACAAGGCAGGAAATACGCTCGACCTCATCTTTACTAGATGCTGTTCTTCCACTAACCTCATTGCAACTCCCCTCCAAGTCTCCGACCACTACCTTGTATCCTTTTCCCTCTCGCTCTCATCCAACACTTCCCACACTGCCCCTACTCGGATGGTATCGCGCCGTCCCAACCTTCGCTCTCTCTCCCCCGCTACTCTCTCCTCTTCCATCCTATCATCTCTTCCCTCTGCTCAAACCTTCTCCAACCTATCTCCTGATTCTGCCTCCTCAACCCTCCTCTCCTCCCTTTCTGCATCCTTTGACTCTCTATGTCCCCTATCCTCCAGGCCGGCTCGGTCCTCCCCTCCCGCTCCGTGGCTCGACGACTCATTGCGAGCTCACAGAACAGGGCTCCGGGCAGCCGAGCGGAAATGGAGGAAAACTCGCCTCCCTGCGGACCTGACATCCTTTCACTCCCTCCTCTCTACATTTTCCTCTTCTCTCTCTGCTGCTAAAGCCACTTTCTACCACTCTAAATTCCAAGCATCTGCCTCTAACCCTAGGAAGCTCTTTGCAACCTTCTCCTCCCTCCTGAATCCTCCTCCCCTCCCCCTCCTCCCTCTCTGCAGATGACTTCGTCAACCATTTTGAAAAGAAGGTCGACGACATCCGATCCTCGTTTGCTAAGTCAAACGACACCGCTGGTTCTGCTCACACTGCCCTACCCTGTGCTCTGACCTCTTTCTCCCCTCTCTCTCCAGATGAAATCTCGCGTCTTGTGACGGCCGGCCGCCCAACAACCTGCCCGCTTGACCCTATCCCCTCCTCTCTTCTCCAGACCATTTCCGGAGACCTCCTCCCTTACCTCACCTCGCTCATCAACTCATCCCTGACCGCTGGCTACGTCCCTTCCGTCTTCAAGAGAGCGAGAGTTGCACCCCTTCTGAAAAAACCTACACTCGATCCCTCCGATGTCAACAACTACAGACCAGTATCCCTTCTTTCTTTTCTCTCCAAAACTCTTGAACGTGCCGTCCTTGGCCAGCTCTCCCGCTATCTCTCTCAGAATGACCTTCTTGATCCAAATCAGTCAGGTTTCAAGACTAGTCATTCAACTGAGACTGCTCTTCTCTGTATCACGGAGGCGCTCCGCACTGCTAAAGCTAACTCTCTCTCCTCTGCTCTCATCCTTCTAGACCTATCGGCTGCCTTCGATACTGTGAACCATCAGATCCTCCTCTCCACCCTCTCCGAGTTGGGCATCTCCGGCGCGGCCCACGCTTGATTGCGTCCTACCTGACAGGTCGCTCCTACCAGGTGGCGTGGCGAGAATCCGTCTCCACATTACGTGCTCTCACCACTGGTGTCCCCCAGGGCTCTGTTCTAGGCCCTCTCCTATTCTCGCTATACACCAAGTCACTTGGCTCTGTCTTAACCTCACATGGTCTCTCCTATCATTGCTATGCAGACGACACACAATTAATCTTCTCCTTTCCCCTTCTGATGACCAGGTGGCGAATCGCATGTCTGCATGTCTGGCAGACATATCAGTGTGGATGACGGATCACCACCTCAAGCTGAACCTCGGCAAGACGGAGCTGCTCTTCCTCCCGGGAAGGACTGCCCGTTCCATGATCTCGCCATCACGGTTGACAACTCCATTGTGTCCTCCTCCCAGAGCGCTAAGAACCTTGGCGTGATCCTGGACAACACCCTGTCGTTCTCAACTAACATCAAGGTGGTGGCCCGTTCCTGTAGGTTCATGCTCTACAACATCCGCAGAGTACGACCCTGCCTCACACAGGAAGCGGCGCAGGTCCTAATCCAGGCACTTGTCATCTCCCGTCTGGATTACTGCAACTCGCTGTTGGCTGGGCTCCCTGCCTGTGCCATTAAACCCCTACAACTCATCCAGAACGCCGCAGCCCGTCTGGTGTTCAACCTTCCCAAGTTCTCTCACGTCACCCCGCTCCTCCGCTCTCTCCACTGGCTTCCAGTTGAAGCTCGCATCCGCTACAAGACCATGGTGCTTGCCTACGGAGCTGTGAGGGGAACGGCACCTCAGTACCTCCAGGCTCTGATCAGGCCCTACACCCAAACAAGGGCACTGCGTTCATCCACCTCTGGCCTGCTCGCCTCCCTACCACTGAGGAAGTACAGTTCCCGCTCAGCCCAGTCAAAACTGTTCGCTGCTCTGGCCCCCCAATGGTGGAACAAACTCCCTCACGACGCCAGGACAGCGGAGTCAATCACCACCTTCCGGAGACACCTGAAACCCCACCTCTTTAAGGAATACCTAGGATAGGATGAAGTAATCCCTCTCACCCCCCCCTTAAAAGATTTAGATGCACTACTGTTCCACTGGATGTCATAAGGTGAATGCACCAATTTGTAAGTCGCTCTGGATAAGAGCGTCTGCTAAATGACTTAAATGTAAATGTAAATGTAATACAGTACAATACAATACAGTACAATACAATACAGTACAATACAATACAATACAATACAGTACAATACAATACAACACAATACAATACAGTACAATACAGTTCAATACAGTACAACACAATACAATACGGTACAACACAATACAGTACAATACAATACAGTACAACACAATACAGTACAATACAATACAGTACAATACAATACAATATGGTACAACACAATACAATACAGTACAATATGGTACAACACAATACAACACAATACAATACAGTACAATACAATACAACACAATACAATACAGTACAATACAATACAGTACAACACAATACAGTACAATACAGTACAATACAATACCGTACAATACAATACAGTACAATACAATACAGTACAATACAATACAGTACAATACAGTTCAACACAATACAATACAGTACAATACAGTACAATACAATACAATACAGTACAATACAATACCGTACAATACAATACAGTACAATACAGTACAATACAATACCGTACAATACAATACAGTACAATACAATACAGTACAACACAATACAATACAATACAGTACAATACAATACAATACAGTACAATACAATACAGTACAATACAGTACAATACAACACAACACAATACAGTACAATACAATACAGTACAATACAATACAGTACAACACAAAATATAGACAATATAATACAATACAATATAATACAATACATAGACAAAACGAATGGTCTCTCCCATCAGTGGGTACTCTGGTCAGTGGGTGCTCTGGTCAGTTGGTGCTCTGGTCAGTTGGTGCTCTGGTCAGTTGGTGCTCTGGTCAGTGGGTGCTCTGGTCAGTGGGTGCTCTAGTCAGTGGGTGCTCTGGTCAGTGGTGGTCAGTGGGTGCTCTGGTCAGTGGTGGTCAGCGGGTGCTCTGGTCAGTGGGTGCTCTGGTCAGTGGTGGTCAGAGGGTGCTCTGGTCAGTGGGTGCTCTGGTCAGAGGGTACTCTGGTCAGTGGGTGTTCTGGTCAGTGGGTGCTCTGGTCAGTGGGTGTTCTGGTCAGTGGGTGCTCTGGTCAGTGGGTGCTCTGGTCAGTGGGTGCTCTGGTCAGTTGGTGCTCTGGTCAGTGGGTGCTCTGGTCAGTGGGTGCTCTGGTCAGTGGTGGTCAGTGGGTGCTCTGGTCAGTGGGTGCTCTGGTCAGTGGGTGTTCTGGTCAGTGGGTGCTCTGGTCAGTGGTGGTCAGTGGGTGCTCTAGTCAGTGGGTGCTCTGGTCAGTGGGTGCTCTGGTCAGAGGGTGCTCTGGTCAGTGGGTGTTCTGGTCAGTGGGTGCTCTGGTCAGTGGGTGTTCTGGTCAGTGGGTGCTCTGGTCAGTGGGTGCTCTGGTCAGTGGGTGCTCTGGTCAGTGGGTGCTCTGGTCAGTTGGTGCTCTGGTCAGTGGGTGCTCTGGTCAGTGGGTGCTCTGGTCAGTGGTGGTCAGTGGGTGCTCTGGTCAGTGGGTGCTCTGGTCAGTGGGTGCTCTGGTCAGTGGTGGTCAGTGGGTGCTCTGGTCAGTGGGTGCTCTGGTCAGTGGGTGCTCTGGTCAGTGGGTGCGGTCGCCCCATCCGGGCCCAAACTGATTTTCCAAGGGTGGGATGGACCAAGCATGTATCTATGTGTTTATTCCAACCCTCATTAATTCCACCCTTCAGACAGCCACAGATCAACTCATCTTTCCCAGTAAATCATCATTCTACCATTTCCTTCTGCAATTACATCCCTCCATTCTACCATGGGGTCTCACTAGGGACTTGAACCTCCCCATCTCCCCGTAAACTGGACAAGAGAATTCCAGTAGTGGAGAGGGTAGAAAGTTTCAAGTTCCTCGGCGTACACATCACGGACAAACTGAATTGGTCCACCCACACAGACAACGTTGTGAAGAAGGCGCAGCAGCGCCTCTTCAACCTCAGGAGGCTGAAGAAATTCAGCTTGTCACCAAAAGCACTCACAAACTTTTACAGATGCACAATCGAGAGCATCCTGTTGGGCTGTATCACCGCCTGGTACGGCAACTGCTCCGCCCACAACCGTAAGGCTCTCCAGAGGGTAGTGAGGTCTGCACAACTCATCACCGGGGGCAGGAAGGCCTTAAAGAACATCAAGGACATCAACCACCCGAGCCACTGCCTGTTCACCCCACTATCATCTAGAAGGCGAGGTCAGTACAGGTGCATCAAAGCAGGGACCGAGAGACTAAAAAACAGCTTCTATCTCAAGGCCATCAGACTGTTAAACAGCCACCACTAACATTGAGTGGCTGCTGCCATACATGTAAAAAATGTATCACTAGCCACTTTAAACAATGACACTTAATATCATGTTTACATACCCTACATTACTCATCTCATATGTATATGCTGTACTCCATACCATCTACTGTATATTGCCTATGCCGTTCTGTACCATCACTCATTCATATATCTTTATGTACATATTCTTCCTCCCTTTACACTTGTGTGTATAAGATAGCTGTTGTGAAATTGTTAGGTTAGATTACTCGTTGGTTATTACTGCATTGTCGGAACTAGAAGCACAAGAATTTCGATACACTCGCATTAACATCTGCTAACCATGTGTATGTGTGACAAATAAAATTGGATTTGATTTGATTTAGAATGAACCTTTCTGGTTGATAACATCGACATGTCATCCCTCTCTTTTCATGTCCGTCCTCTCCTCTACTCCCCCTCTGCCTTCCCTCCTTTCCTCTCCTCTCCTCTCCTCTACTCCCCCTCTGCCTTCCCTCCTTTCCTCTCCTCTCCTCTCCTCTACTCCCCCTCTGCCTTCCCTCCTTTCCTCTCCTCTCCTCTCCTCTCCTCTACTCCCCCTCTGCCTTCCCTCCTTTCCTCTCCTCTCCTCTACTCCCCCTCTGCCTTCCCTCCTTTCCTCTCCCTCTCCTCTCCTCTACTCCCCCTCTGCCTTCCCTCCTTTCCTCTCCTCTCCTACTCCCCCTCTGCCTTCCCTCCTTTCCTCTCCTCTCCTCTACTCCCCCTCTGCCTTCCCTCCTTTCCTCTCCTCTCCTCTACTCCCCCTCTGCCTTCCCTCCTTTCCTCTCCTCTCCTCTACTTCCCCTCTGCCTTCCCTCCTTTCCTTTCCTTTCCTCTCCCTCTACTCCCCCTCTGCCTTCCCTCCTTTCCTCTCCTCTCCTCTCCTCTACTCCCCCTCTGCCTTCCCTCCTTTCCTTTCCTCCCCTCTCCTCTACTCCCCCTCTGCCTTCCCTCCTTTCCTCTCCTCTCCTCTCCTCTCCTCCCCTCTGCCCCCTCTGCCTTCCCTCCTTTCCTCTCCTCTCCTCTACTCCCCCTCTGCCTTCCCTCCTTTCCTCTCCTCTCCTCTACTCCCCCTCTGCCTTCCCTCCTTTCCTCTCCTCTCCTCTACTCCCCCTCTGCCTTCCCTCCTTTCCTCTCCTCTCCTCTACTCCCCTCTCCCTCTCCTCCTCTCCTCTCCTCTCCTCTCCTCTCCTCTCCTCTCCTCTCCCTCTCCCTCTCCCTCCTCTCCCTCTCCTCTCCCTCTCCTCTCCTCTCCTCTCCCCTCTCCTCTCCTCTCTCTCCCTCTCCTCTACTCCCCCTCTCTCTCCTCCTCTCCCTCTCCTCTCCTCTCCTCTCTCCTCTCCTCTCCCTCCTCTCCTCTCCTCTCCCTCTCCTCTCTCCCTCTCCCTCTCCTCTCCTCTCCCTCTCCCTCTCCCTCTCCTCTCTCCTCTCCTCTCCCTCTCCTCTCCTCTCCTCTCCTCTCCTCTCCTCTCCTCTCCTCTCCTCTCCTCTCCCTCTCCTCTCCTCCTTCTCTGTCTCTATTTCTCTTCCTGTACTAGATATGTCCCTGGACAGAACTAAACACAGACAGACCAGCTTCAACAACTGTCCAGGAAAAGCATCATTAACACAGGAAAAGACTCCATGCGTGTGTGTGTGTGTGTGTGTGTGTGCGTGCGTGCGTGTGAGAGATGCAACAACAAATTCAATCCCTTATAGACAACTTCCTGGACAAAACATTCCACTATAATAGTGAAGGTGTAAACTTGGCAGTAGAAAACCTAAATGGTATATTTGACCTCTCAGCTTTCCTATCAAATATCAAATTTTAAAAAATTCTAACAGAAAACCGAAGAAAATTAACAACAATGACTAATGGTTTGATGAAGAATGCAAAAACCTAAGAAAGAAATTGAGAAACTTATCTAACTAAAAACATAGAGACCCAGACCTGAGCCAGACTTCAAAACATCACGGAAAAAGAAGGAGACGTCAGAAATCAGCTCAAAGTAAGAATAAACTATAAACTCCAAGTTAATCCTGGATAAACCACTTCCAATCTTATTGGCCCTATAACAAACAAAAACTTCACTATGGCCCTATAACAAACAACAACACAGAGTTATCATCCAAAATGGAGATTACAGAAAACCACTTCTCATGGCCTATAACAAAGAACAACACAGAGTTATCTATCCAAAACGGAGATGTATGGGTAAACCACTTCTCCAATCTTTTTGGCCCTATAACAAAGAACAACACAGAGTTATCTATCCAAAACGGAGATGTATGGGTAAACCACTTCTCCAATCTTTTTGGCCCTATAACAAAGAACAACACAGAGTTATCTATCCAAAACGGAGATGTATGGGTAAACCACTTCTCCAATCTTTTTGGC
>NC_088407.1:12764247-12819247 GCF_034236695.1 Oncorhynchus nerka
ATCCCCCCACCCCCCATCCCCCGCCCTTCAAACCACACCTCCTATCCCCCCCACCCCCCATCCCCCGCCCTTCAAACCACACCTCCTATCCCCCTACCCCCCATCCCCCCATCCCCCGCCCTTCAAACCACACCTCCTATCCCCCCCCATCCCCCCGCCCCTTCAAACCACATCTCCTACCGCCCCCACCCCCTCCCCTCCACACTGGGGACGTCCAATAAAAATAAAGTGATATAGATCGACCGTTCCAGACTCCTGACCCCTGACCTTTAACCTTTGACCCCAGACAGGTGTAGCTCAGATAAAACGAGTGACCCCTTGACCAACTCTGCACCAAAATTTCACCTCCTTCTCACTGAAATACAGACCTGTTGTCCTATCCCTGTCTTCCTCTGTTAACCATAGACCTGTTGTCCTATCCCTGTCTTCCTCTGTTAACCATAGACCTGTTGTCCTATCCCTGTCTTCCTCTGTTAACCATAGACCTGTTGTCCTATCCCTGTCTTCCTCTCTTAACCATAGACCTGTTGTCCTATCCCTGTCTTCCTCTGTTAACCATAGACCTGTTGTCCTATCCCTGTCTTCCTCTGTTAACCATAGACCTGTTGTCCTATCCCTGTCTTCCTCTGTTAACCATACTGTTGTCCTATCCCTGTCTTCCTCTGTTAACCATAGACCTGTTGTCCTATCCCTGTCTTCCTCTGTTAACCATAGACCTGTTGTCCTATCCCTGTCTTCCTCTGTTAACCATAGACCTGTTGTCCTATCCCTGTCTTCCTCTGTTAACCATAGACCTGTTGTCCTATCCCTGTCTTCCTCTGTTAACCATAGACCTGTTGTCCTATCCCTGTCTTCCTCTGTTAACCATAGACCTGTTGTCCTATCCCTGTCTTCCTCTGTTAACCATAGACCTGTTGTCCTATCCCTGTCATAGGGGCACATGCTGACTTTTTTTTACAGCTTTTTTGTATGTATCCACATGTATCCACACAAAACAACATGCAGAAAACATGAATGAACTCAATGCCAGTAAAAAGAGAATTCCCAATTGAAACCCCAGCAGCATATATCCTAAAACCTATCCTCAAACTCACCTGTCTTTTCCTGAAACAATGTTCCTGCCCTTGTTCTTCACTGGAGCAGAACTAAGGAGAGACAGAGAGAGGAGAGGATGCTTCTGCTGCAGGGATCAGGAATCACTGGGAATGTTCAACCTCTCAGATGGAACCGAACGTCGGCAGAATTCCAAGAGCAGAATTCCAAGAGCAGAATTCCAAGAGCAGAATTCCAAAAAAGAACCGACAATAGAAATAGGAGGGTAAAATAGTTAAACAAAGACTTTGGAAAAGTCCAATGGAGCCGGAGGGGGGACTTTCCTGAAAAAACTATGGAACGATCCCAAATATTCCCAAATCTTTGCCTGGAGCGTTCCTCTGCTGTGTCCGCAGCCCGGCAGTCAGTCTTTCAACTGGCCTGGAATGTCAGAGAAGAAAGAAGTTATACACACACACACACACACGGATATACACACACACACACACGGATATACACACACACACACGCGGATATACACACACACACACGGATATACACACACACACACGGATATACACACACACACACGGAAAACAGGGAAAACATTTGTACAACATGGGGGATGTGGGGAGCTTACCTCATTTAGAATATGATCTGTGTGTGTATGAGAGAGAGAGAGAGAGGGCGGGGAAAGAGAGAGAGGGAGAGAGAGAGAGAGAGAGAGAGAGAGAGAGAGGGCGGGGAAAGAGAGGGAGGGGGAGAGAGAGAGAGAGAGAGAGAGAGAGAGGGAGAGAGGGAGAGAGAGAGGGAGAGAGGAGAGAGAGAGAGAGAGAGACAGAGAGAGAGAGAGAGACAGAGAGAGGAGAGAGAGGAGAGAGAGAGAGGGAGAGAGAGAGAGAGAGAGAGGGAGAGAGAGAGAGAGAGAGAGAGAGAGAGAGAGAGAGAGAGAGAGAGAGAGAGAGAGAGAGAGAGAGAGAGAGAGAGAGAGGGAGAGAGAGAGAGAGAGAGGGAGAGGGAGAGGGAGAGAGAGAGAGAGAGAGAGAGAGAGAGAGAGAGGGAGAGAGGAGAGGGAGAGAGAGAGAGAGAGAGAGAGAGAGAGGGAGAGAGGGAGAGAGAGAGAGAGGGAGGAGGGAGAGAGGGAGGGAGAGAGGGAGAGAGAGGGAGAGAGAGAGAGAGACAGAGAGAGAGAGAGGGCGGGGAAAGAGAGAGAGGGAGAGGGAGGGGAAAGAGAGAGAGGGAGAGGGAGTTTGTGTGTGTGTGTGTGTGTTTTACCATTCTTGTGGATACCAGAGGTCCCCATAAGAATAGTAAATGAACAAAAATGTGATCAACTGGGGACTTTTTGTTTGTCCCCACAAGGTCACAGGCTCTTTCTAAGGGGGTTGGGTTTAAGGTTAGAATTAGTGTCATAGGGTTAGAATTGCGTTAAGGGTTAGGTTTAGGGTTAGGAACTAGGGTAAGGGTTAGGGTTAGGAATTAGGGTTAGGTTTAGGGTTAAGGTTAGGTTTAGGAACTAGGGTTAGGTTTATGGTTAGGAACTAGGGTAAGGGTTAGGGTTAGGAATTAGGGTTAGGTTTAGGGTTAAGGTTAGGTTTAGGAACTAGGGTTAGGTTTATGGTTAGGAACTAGGGTTAGGTTTAGGGTTAGGAACTAGGGTTAGGTTTAGGGTTAGGAGCTAGGGTTAGGTTTATGGTTAGGAACTAGGGTTAGGTTTAGGGTTAGGAGCTAGGGTTAGGTTTAGGGTTAGGAGCTAGGGTTAGGTTTAGGGTTAGGTTTAGGGTTAGGTTTAGGGTTAAGGTTAGGTTTAGGAACTAGGGTTAGGTTTATGGTTAGGAACTAGGGTTAGGGTTAGGAGTTAGGATTAGGTTTATGGTTAGGGTTAGGAGCTAGGGTTAGGTTTATGGTTAGGGTTAGGAGCTAGGGTTAGGTTTATGGTTAGGATTAGGAGCGAGGATTAGGTTTATGGTTAGGGTTAGGAGCTAGGGTTAGGTTTATGGTTAGGGTTAGGAGCTCGGGTTAGGTTCAGGGTTAGGGTTAGGAGCTAGGGTTAGGTTTATGGTTAGGGTTAGGAGCTAGGGTTAGGTTTATGGTTAGGGTTAGGAGCTAGGGTTAGGTTTATGGTTAGGGTTAGGAGCTAGGATTAGGTTTATGGTTAGGGCTAGGAGCTCGGGTTAGGTTCAGGGTTAGGGTTAGGGGTTGGGGAATATAGGATTTTGAATGGGTTAAGGGTTAGTGTGCCCACAAGGTTAGCTGTACAAGACTGTGTGTGTGAGAGAGAGTTGGTGGAGTGTTCTTGGAGTGGCAGTACACACTGATTAAGTCATCTCGCCCCTTTCCTTCTCTCCTCTCTCTTCCTCCTTCCTTCTCTCCTCCCTCCCTTCCTTCTCTCCTCTCTCTTCCTCCTTCCTTCTCTCCTCTCTCTCTTCCTCCCTCCCTTCCTTCTCTCCTCTCTTTTCCTCCTTCCTTCTCTCCTCTCTCTCTTCCTCCCTTCCTTCTCTGCTCTCTCTCTCTTCCTCCTTCTTTCTCTCCTATCTCTCTTCCTCCCTCCCTTCCTTCTCTCCTCTCTCTCTTCCTCCCTCCCTTCCTTCTCTCCTCTCTCTTCCTCCTTCCTTCTCTCCTCTCTCTCTTCCTCCTTCTTTCTCCCCCTCTCTGTTTTAGTCCCCTTGCTTCTTATTTCATCTTGTGCTCTTGCCCTCTCCCTCCCTCACTTTCTCTCTCTCTTTCTTTGAGTCCCTGCTTTTCAAGAAAAACATTTAAAAGGTTCCCTGTTGTGGGTTACCAGCTTTCAAAGATAAATGTAAGAGAGAGAGTGCGAGAGAGAGAGTGAGAGTGAGAGAGAAAGAGAGAGAGAGAGAGAAGGAGAGACAGAGACAAAGAGAGACAGAGAGAGAGAGAGAGTAAGAGAGACAGAGACAGAGAGAGAGAAAGAGGGACAGAGACAGAGAGAGAGAGAGTAAGAGAGACAGAGAGAGAGAGAGAGTAAGAGAGAGAGATTAAGAGAGACAGAGAGAGAGACAGAGAGAGAGAGAGAGAGAGAGAGAGAGTGAGCGAGAGAGACAGAGAGACAGAGACAGAGATACAGAAAGAGAGAGAGAGAGAGAGTAAGAGAGACAGAGACAGAGAGAGAGAGAGAGAGAGACAGAGAGAGAGAGAGAGAGAGAGAGAGAGAGAGAGAGAGATACTATGTTCTCAATCTCTACAACTAAAATTATAACTTTTATTACATTAGGCTGAAATGTGTTTTATGTTTTAGTACTTTAGTGTTGTTGATGCTGTACTTGCCGTAAATCTTTTCAACCTTTTCTGAAAATCTGCTAGTATTTTAAGTGTGTGTGTGTGTGTGTTTTGCTCTTGGGGATTTGATCTTACACTACAGGGATCAGATTTCTTCCCACCGGGGACATGATTGAAAGCATACATCAACCCCCTGCTCTCTACACACACACACACACACACACACACACACGCACACACGCACACACGCACACACACTCCAAGTCCTGTCATATTTTCAAATCAAATTAGCTGTGAGGGGAGTCTGGAAGTCATTAGGGCAGCATCCCAAATAGCCCCCTATTCCTTACTTAGTGAACTAATTCTGACCAGGGTCCATAGGGAATAGGTCGGCATTTGAGATTCAGGCTATATGGCAATCAAGGAGAGGGCCCCATATGGATTCGATTCTAGTTCTCTACCCTCCATCACTCTCATTTCCTTTCCTCTTCTTGTTCTCTCACTCCGATTGGTAGCCTAGCATTCCAGCTCTCTCTATCGCTCTCTTTCCATCTCTCCATCTCTCTCTCTCTTTCCATCTCTCTCTCTCCATCTCTATCTTTCCATCTCTCTCTCTCCATGTCTCTCTTTCCATCTCTCTCTCTCCATCTCTATATCTCCATCTCTCTCTCCATCTCTCTATCTCTCTCCATCTCTCTCTCTCTATATCTATCTCTCTCTATCTCTCTCCATCTCTCTCTCTCTATATCTATCTCTCTATATCTCTCTCCATCTCTCTCTCTCTATATCTCTCTCTCCATCTCTATCTCTCCATCTCTCTCCATCTCTCTCTCTCTATATCTCTCTCCATCTCTCTCTCTCTCCATCTCTATCTCTCCATCTCTATCTCTCCATCTCTCTCTCTCCATCTCTATCTCTCTATATCTCTCTCTCCATCTCTCTCTCTCCATCTCTCTCTCTCTATATCTCTCTCTCCATCTCTCCATCTCTCCATCTCGATCTCTCTATATCTCTCTCCATCTCTCTCTATATCTCTCTCTCCATCTCTATCTCTCCATGTCTCTCTCTCCATCTCTCCATCTCTATCTCTCCATCTCTCTCTCTCTCCATCTCTCTCTATCTCTCTCTCTCCATCTCTCTCCATCTCTCCCTCCATCTCTCCATCTCTCTCTCCATCTCTCTCTCCATCTCTCCATCTCTATCTCTCCATCTCTCTCTCTCCATCTCTATCTCTCCATCTCTCTCTCTCTCCATCTCTATCTCTCCATCTCTATCTCTCAATCTCTGTCTCTCCATCTCTCTCTCTCCATCTCTCCATCTCTATCTTTCCATCTCTATCTCTCCATCTCTCTCTCTCCATCTCTATCTCTCCATATGTCTCTCTCCATCTCTCTCTCTCTCTCTCCATCTCTCTCTCCATCTCTCCATCTCTCTCTCTCCATCTCTCTCTCCATCTCTATCTCTCCATCTCTCTCTCTCCATCTCTATCTCTCCATCTCTCTCTCCATCTCTCCCTCCATCTCTCTCTCCATCTCTCTCTCATCTCTCCATCTCTCTCTCCATCTCTCTCTCTCCATCTCTCTCCTTCCATCTCTCCATCTCTCTCTCTCCATCTCTCTCTATCTCTCTCTCCATCTCTCCATCTCTCTCTCTCCATCTCTCCCTCCATCTCTCCATCTCTCTCCCTCCATCTCTCTCCCTCCATCTCTCCATCTCTCTCTCTCCATCTCTCTCTCCATCTCCCCATCTCTCTCTCCATCTCTCCATCTCTCTCTCTCCATCTCTCTCTCCATCTCTCTCTCTCCATCTCTCCCTCCATCTCTCCATCTCTCTCTCCATCTCTCTCTCATCTCTCCATCTCTCTCTCTCCATCTCTCTCTCCATCTCTCTCTCTCCATCTCTCTCCCTCCATCTCTCCAATCTCTCTCTCTCCATCTCTATCTCTCCATCTCTCTCTCTCTCCATCTCTATCTCTCCATCTCTATCTCTCAATCTCTGTCTCTCCATCTCTCTCTCTCCATCTCTCCATCTCTATCTTTCCATCTCTATCTCTCCATCTCTCTCTCCATCTCTATCTCTCCATATGTCTCTCTCCATCTCTCTCTCTCTCCATCTCTCTCTCCATCTCTCCATCTCTCTCTCTCCATCTCTCTCTCCATCTCTATCTCTCCATCTCTCTCTCTCCATCTCTATCTCTCCATCTCTCTCTCCATCTCTCCCTCCATCTCTCCATCTCTCTCTCCATCTCTCTCTCATCTCTCCATCTCTCTCTCCATCTCTCTCTCTCCATCTCTCTCCCTCCATCTCTCCATCTCTCTCTCTCCATCTCTCTCTATCTCTCTCTCCATCTCTCCATCTCTCTCTCTCCATCTCTCCCTCCATCTCTCCATCTCTCTCCCTCCATCTCTCCATCTCTCTCTCTCCATCTCTCTCTCCATCTCCCCATCTCTCTCTCCATCTCTCCATCTCTCTCTCTCCATCTCTCTCTCCATCTCTCTCTCTCCATCTCTCCATCTCTCTCTCTCCATCTCTCCATCTCCATCTCTCTCTCCATCTCTCCCTCCATCTCTCCATCTCTCTCTCCATCTCTCTCTCATCTCTCCATCTCTCTCTCCATTTCTCTCTCTCCATCTCTCTCTCCATCTCTCTCTCTCCATCTCTCTCCCTCCATCTCTCCATCTCTCTCACTCCATCTCTCTCTCTCCATCTATCTCTCTCTCCATCTCTCCATCTCTCTCTCTCCATCTCTCCCTCCATCTCTCCATCTCTCTCCCTCCATCTCTCCCTCCATCTCTCCATCTCTCTCTCTCCATCTCTCTCTCCATCTCCCCATCTCTCTCTCCATCTCTCCATCTCTCTCTCTCCATCTCTCTCTCTCCATCTCTCTCTCCATCTCTCTCTCTCCATCTCTCCATCTCTCTCTCTCCATCTCTCTCTCTCCATCTCTCTCTCTCCATCTCTCTCTCTCCATATCTCTCTCCATCTCTCCCTCCATCTCTCCATCTCTCTCTCTCCACTACACTCCCTTTTTTATTTCCAGTCTTCTTCTTTGGTTCTTGAAGGTCTGGACATAATGCATACATTGTACAATAAAGTTACAACAAAAACTATTTCCTTGTTCATCTACCTCTCTCTTTATGGACCAATGAATGGCTTTGTTCCTCTACCTCTCTCTTTATGGATCAATGAATGGCTTTGTTCCTCTACCTCTCTTTTTATGGACCAATGAATGGCTTTGTTCCTCTACCTCTCTCTTTATGGACCAATGAATGGCTGTGTTCCTCTACCTCTCTCTTTATGGACCAATGAATGGCTTTGTTCCTCTACCTCTCTCTTTATGGACCAATGAATGGCTTTCTCAGGACGACAGGTTGTGTGACTGAACCAGGCATGTTGGGATTAGAACAAGACTATTTGGTTTGAGGGCCTCCCGGGTGGCGCAGTGGTTAAGGGCGCTGTACTGCAGCGCCAGCTGTGCCACCAGAGACTCTGGGTTCGCGCCCAGGCTCTGTCGTAACCGGCCGCGACCGGGAGGTCCGTGGGGCGACGCACAATTGGCCTAGCGTTGTCCGGGTTAGGGAGGGGTTGGCCGGTAGGGATAACCTTGTCTCGTCGCGCACCAGTGACTCCTGTGGCGGGCCGGGCGCAGTGCGCGCTAAACCAGGTGCACAGTGTTTCCTCCGACACATTGGTGCGGCTGGCTTCCGGGTTGGATGGCGCTGTGTTTAAAGATTTACAGTATCATTGCTGAGGGCAAGGAGGGCTTGTGATTTAGTGGAACCAACAAAAAAAAGAAGAAGAAGAAGAGTGGGTAAACTGATTGCATTTTCAATGCATTTTTCCACAAAACTGTCACGCAATAGTAAAAAAGGTGTGTAAACTGTGTTTACCTTAACAACCCAGCCTGGCCCATTCAATCCCCCTAACAACCCAGCCTGCCCCATCCAATCCCCCTAACAACCCAGCCTGGCCCATTCAATCCCCCTAACAACCCAGCCTGCCCCATCCAATCCCCCTAACAACCCAGCCTGGCCCATTCAATCCCCCTAACAACCCAGCCTGCCCCATCCAATCCCCTAACAACCCAGCCTGGCCCATTCAATCCCCTAACAACCCAGCCTGCCCCATCCAATCCCCCTAACAACCCAGCCTGGCCCACCCAAGCCCCCTAACAACCCAGCCTGGCCCATCCAAGCCCCCTAACAACCCAGCCTGGCCCATCCAAGCCCCCTAACAACCCAGCCTGGCCCATCCAAGCCCCCTAACAACCCAGCCTGGCCCATTCAAGCCCCCTAACAACCCAGCCTGCCCCATCCAAGCCCCCTAACAACCCAGCCTGGCCCATTCAAGCCCCCTAACAACCCAGCCTGGCCCATTCAAGCCCCCTAACAACCCAGCCTGGCCCATCCAAGCCCCCTAGCAACCCTTCACTACACCACTGGAGACAAGGACACGGCTAGACACCTGGACAAATACACACACACCACCTGGTGAGGGGAGGACGGCTCATAGTAACGGCCGGAAGGGAGTGAATGGAATAGCATGGAAACCATGGAAACCATGTGTGTGACGTGTTTGATACCATTCCATTGATTCCGTTCCAGCCATTGCTATCTACATTTAAAAAATAAATAAATAAATGTAACCTTTATTTAACTAGGCAAGTCAGTTAAGAACAAATTCTTATGTACAATGACAGCCTAGGAACAGTGGGTTAATTGCCTTGTTCAGGGGCAGAATGACAGATTTTTACCTCGTCAGCTCGGGGATTCGATCCAGCAACCTTTTGGTTCCTGGACCAACGCACTAGGCTACCTGCTGCCCCAATGTAGTCTGGGTACCAGTCGACAGGAGTGGCAAATTAGCTAAAGAAGACTGGTATCCCTCCCTAATTAAGGTGACACCAGCCACGTGGAACAGACACTCTTAGGGTGTGTCTTGGTACAGATGTCCAGCATTGTCCTTGTCCCCTGTAACATTCTTTGTCTTCTTCTGATGAGGAGTAAGAGAGGTCGGACCAATTTGCAGCGTGGTAAGTGTCCATTTTAATAAGACAAACTGAACACTACAAAAATACAAAACAACAAAGTGAAACAAACACGGGAAATAAACACCCACAACTCAAAAGTGAAACCAGGCTACCTAAGTATGGTTCTCAATCAGGGACAACGATAAACAGCTGCCTCTGATTCAGAACCATACCAGGCCAAACACAGAAATCCCAAAACATAGAAAAAGGAACATAGACAACCCACCCAACTCACGCCCTGACCATACTAAAACAAAGACATAATAAAAGAACTAAGGTCAGAACGTGACATCCCCTCAGCGAGACACGAAGTGATTGGTCAGGTGACAGGGAGGAACCCTGGGACATTCCTTGTGGACGCTTCATCGTTATCTCTGGAATTCTGGTATCCTGGACAGACACACCCCTCAACATCCCAACCCTGTCTCCTTCCCCTCACACACACACAGCCATGTTTTCATTACTTCTCAGGACTTTTTGGGAAGTAAAAATGTATTCCCATTCAAAATCCTATTTTCCCAAAACCCTAACTATAACCCTAACCTTAACCCCAAACCCTGAACATAACACTTAAACCTAAAATAGCATTTTTACTTTTCAGGACATGCTAAATGTCCTGACCTTTGAGAACACATAAGTCCACACACACACACACAATAATTGCCCCCATTCAAATATTTTGCCAATTCAGTCTAGTGACCATGACAGCTCTTTGAAATTTCTGTTTACTGTGTGTGTAAGCGTGTTTTTTGGTTTAGTGCTGTTGTGTTTTGAGTGCTGTTGTGTTTTGAGTTTTTAATCAAGTTTGCACAAATAGAAGGAGTGCTTTGACTCTCACTACCTGTGTGTGTATTAATGTGTGGCTTCCTTTCCACGTGTGTGTGTGTTGTATAAACAAGTGTGTGTGCCTTTCCTGTAGCCATGGGTCCCCACCCCAGGTAGTGTTGGTGAGTTTGAAGCCCCCCCCGCCAACAAACCACTGCCCTCTAACAGAGAGCCCGACGGAGTCTAGAGAGAGAGAATAAAGGAGAGAGAATAAAGGAGAGAGGGATACAGATTATGAGTAACAGACTGCAAGTGTTTTATGTGAGGTCAACAGAGTCTGTATAATCTCACACCGACACACACACTCTTGGGAACATCTGGCGCTCTACAACTTTACTACTCGTTTTATTGTCTCTCACACACATCTCTCTCTCCCTCTCTCTCTCTCCCTCTCTCTCTCTCTCTCTCTCTCTCTCCCTCTCTCTCTCTCCCTCTCTCCCTCTCTCTCTCTCTCTCTCCTCTCTCTCTCTCTCTCTCTCTCTCCTCTCTTTTCTCTCTCTCTCCCTCTCTCTCTCTCTCCCTCTCTCTCTCTCTCTCTCTCTCCCTCTCTCTCTCTCTCTCTCTCTCTCCTCTCTTTCTCCCTCTCTCTCTCTCTCTCTCTCTCTCTCTCTCTCTCTCTCTCTCTCTCTCTCTCTCTCTCTTTCTCTCTGGCATGAGAAACATATGTTTACATTGCCAAAGCAAGTGAAATAGATCATAAACAAAAGTGAAATAAACAATACAAAATTAACAGTAAACATTACACAAGTTTCAAAGGAATGGAGACATATCAAATGCCATATTGTGGCTCTGTGTTAAAACAATGTGCAGATAGTTAAAAAGGTTAAAGGTCAAAAGGGAAAATGAAAACATAAACAAACATGGGTTGTATTTACAATTATGTTTGTCCCTTTTCGTGTGGCAACAGATCACACATCTTGCTGCTGTGATGGCACACTGTGGAATTTCACCCAGTAGATATGGGAGTTTATCAAAATTGGGTTTGTTTTCAAATTATTTGTGGGTCTGTGTAATCTGAGGGAAATATGTGTCTCTAATATGGTCATACATTTGACAGGAGGTTAGGAAGTGCAGCTCAGTTTCCACCTCATTTTGTGGGCAGTGAGCACATAGCCTGTCTTCTCTTGAGAGACAGTTCTGCCTACAGCGGCCTCTCTCAATAGCAAGGCTGAGTCTATACATAGTCAATGCTATCCTTAATTTTGGGTCAGTCACAGTGGTCAGGTATTCTGCCACTGTGTACTTTCTGTTTAGGGCCAAATAACATTCAAGTTTGCTCTGTTTTTTGTTAATTCTTTCCAATGTGTCAAGTAAATATCTTTCTGTTTTCTCATGATTTGGTTAGGTCTAATTGTGTTGCTGTTGCTGTACTGACCTCTGTGGGGTCTGTTTGTGTTTGTGAACAGAGCCCCAAGACCAGGTTGCTTAGGGGACTCTTCTCCAGGTTAATTTCTCTGTAGGTGATGGCTTTGTTATGGATAGTTTGGGAATCGCTTCCTTTTAGGTGGTTGTAGAATTTAACTGCTCTTTTCTGGATTTTGATAATTAGTGGGTATCGGCCTAATTCTGCTCTGCATGCATTATTTGGTGTTCTATGTTGTACACAGAGGAGAGCTATTTTTGCAGAATTCTGCATGCAGTCTCTCAATTTGGTGTTTGTCCCATTTTGTGAATTCTTGTTTGGTGAGCAGACCCCTGACCTCACAACCATGAAGGGCAATGGGTTCTATAACTGATTCAAGCATTTTTAGCCAGATCCTAATTGGGATGTACAATTTTATGTTCCTTTTGATGACGTAGAAGGCCCTTCTTGCCTTGTCTCTCAGATCGTTCACAGCTTTGTGGAAGTTACCCGGGTGCTGATGTTTAGGCCGAGGTATGTATCGTTTTTTTTCTGTGCTCTAGAGCAATGGTGTCTAGATGTCATTTGTATTTGTGGTCCTGGCAAGTGGACCTTTTTTGGAAAACCATTATTTTTGTCCTACTGAGATTTACTGTCAGGGCCCAGGTCTGTCAGGGCCCAGGTCTGACAGAATCTGTGCATAAGATATAGGGTGCTGCTGTAGGCCCTCCTATGTTGGGGACAGAAATACCAGATCTGTCACGAACGTTGTCTTGAAAATGACTGGACCAAGGTGCAGCGTGGTGAGCGTCCATTTTTCTTTATTTTTAAATGTCGCCAACAAAACAACAAACAAACCATAAACAAACAATAAACAAACAATAAACAACAAAAACGAAATGTGAAGCTCCGTAAGGCTATATACATGAATTAAACGAAGACAACAACCCACAAATGAGAAAAGGAAAAAAGGCTACCTAAGTATGATTCCCAATCAGAGACAACGATAGACAGCTGTCCCTGATTGAGAGTCATACCCGGCCAAAAACAAAGAACCAGAAAGCATAGACTTTCCCACCAGAGTCACACCCTGACCAAACAAACATAGAGAATAAAAGGATCTCTACGGTCAGGGCGTGACAGTACCCCCTCCAAAGGTGCGGACTCCGGCCGCTAACCTGACACTATAGGGGAGGGTCCGGGTGGACATCTATCTTTGTGGAAGGGTCCGGTGCCAGGACGCAGACTCCACTCCACCTCTGGCTCCCCCCACTTTCGTGGCGCCTCTGGTGTGGGGACCCTCTCCGCAGGCCCCGGACTGGGGACCGTCGCCGGAGGCCTTGTACTGGGGACCCTCGCCGGAGGCTCCGGACTGGGGACCGTCGCCGGAGGCCTTGTACTGGGGACCCTCACCGGAGGCTCCGGACTGGGGACCCTCGCCGGAGGCTCCGGACTGGGGACCCTCGCCGGAGGCTTTGTGCCATGGATCATCACTGGAGGTTTCGGGCCATGGATCATCACTGGAGCCCCCCCACAATTTTTAATTTTGGAGTGGCCTCCCGGTCTTCCTTGCCAGCCGTGACCCTGTGTAACGCTGGGCCCCTTTACTAGCTGCCTCCGCCTTCCCAGCTGCTTCCACCTGCTTCCACGGCAGGCGATCCTTTTCAGCCAGGATCTCCTCCCACATCCAGGATCCATTTCCTTCCAGAATGTTTTCCCATGCCCACTCGGTCTGCTCCTCCCGGCCACGCCGCTTGGTCCGTTTGTGGTGGGTTGTTCTGTCACGAACGTCGTCTTGAAAATGACTGGACCAAGGTGCGGCGTGGTACATTTTTATTTATTTTTAAATGTCGCCAACAAAACAATAAACAACAAAAACGAACGTGAAGCTCCGTAAGGCTATATACATGCATTAAACGAAGACAACAACCCACAAATGAGAAAAGGAAAAAAGGCTACCTAAGTATGATTCCCAATCAGAGACAACGATAGACAGCTGTCCCTGATTGAGAATCATACCCGGCCAAAAATAAAGAACCAGAAAGCATAGACTTTCCCACCCGAGTCACACCCTGATCAAACAAACATAGAGAATAAAAGGATCTCTAAGGTCAGGGCATGACAAGATCATTAGCAAACAGTACAAATGTACAAATGAACTCTAACCTGAACCACCGTACACTGACTGATTACAACTTAGTTATTTTAGAGAGAGCTGCAGGCTGGGAGGTTTCTCATGTGGTGATGGGGAAGTTGTTTTTTTACACATCGCCCCAATCTCTTTTCCCTCCAGTGCATTCTTAGTTCAGGAAGAGAACAGCTGATCCAGTACACTGACTCTGTAGTGGTACCCCCTCCCTGCATATAGCCTCCACACTGACTCTGTACTGGTACCACCTGTATATAGCCTCCACATTGACTCTGTACCGGTACATCCTGTATATAGCCTCCACACTGACTCTGTACTGGTACCACCTGTATATAGCCTCCACATTGACTCTGTACTGGTACCCCCTGTATATAGCCTCCACATTGACTCTGTACTGGTACCCCCTGCATATAGCCTCCACACTGACTCTGTACTGGTACCCCTTGCATATAGCCTCCACACTGACTCTGTACTGGTACCACCTGTATATAGCCTCCACATTGACTCTGTACTGGTACCCCCTGCATATAGCCTCCACACTGACTCTGTACTGGTACCCCCTGTATATAGCCTCCACATTGACTCTGTACCGGTACCCCCTGTATATAGCCTCCACATTGACTCTGTACTGGTACCCCCTGCATATAGCCTCCACACTGACTCTGTACTGGTACCCCCTGCATATAGCCTCCACACTGACTCTGTACTGGTACCCCCTGCATATAGCCTCCACATTGACTCTGTACTGGTACCACCTGTATATAGCCTCCACATTGACTCTGTACTGGTACACCCTGTATATAGCCTCCACATTGACTCTGTACCGGTACCACCTGCATATAGCCTCCACATTGACTCTGTACTGGTACCCCCTGTATATAGACTCCACATTGACTCTGTACTGGTACCCCCTGCATATAGCCTCCACATTGACTCTGTACTGGTACACCCTGTATATAGACTCCACATTGACTCTGTACCGGTCCCACCTGCATATAGCCTCCACATTGACTCTGTACTGGTACCCCCTGCATATAGCCTCCACATTGACTCTGTACTGGTACACCCTGTATATAGCCTCCACATTGACTCTGTACTGGTACCCCCTGCATATAGCCTCCACATTGACTCTGTACTGGTACCCCCTGCATATAGCCTCCACATTGACTCTGTACTGGTACACCCTGTATATAGCCTCCACATTGACTCTGTACTGGTACCCCCTGTATATAGTCTCCACATTGACTCTGTACTGGTACCCCCTGCATATAGCCTCCACATTGACTCTGTACTGGTACACCCTGTATATAGCCTCCACATTGACTCTGTACTGGTACCCCCTGTATATAGTCTCCACATTGACTCTGTACTGGTACCCCCTGCATATAGCCTCCACATTGACTCTGTACTGGTACCCCCTGCATATAGCCTCCACATTGACTCTGTACTGGTACACCCTGTATATAGCCTCCACATTGACTCTGTACTGGTACCCCCTGCATATAGCCTCGTTATCGTTATGTTATTGTGCTACTTTTGATTATTTTTTACTTTAGTTTATTTGGTAAATATTTTCTTAACTCTTCTTTCTATTTCACCTTTATTTAACCAGGTAGGCCAGTTGAGAACAAGTTCTCATTAACAACTGCGACCTGGCCAAGATAAAGCAAAGCAGTGCGACACAAACAACAACACAGAGTTACACATGGAATAAACAAGGGTACAGTCAATAACAGAATAGAAAAAGTCTATATACAGTGTGTGCAAATGGCGTGAGGAGGTAAGGCAATAAATAGGCCATAGTAGCGAAGTAATTACAATTTAGCAAATTAACACCGGAGTGATAGATGTGCAGATGATGATGTGCAAGTAGAGATACTGGTGTGCAAAAAAGTAAATAAAAACAGTATGGGGATGAGGTAGGTAGATTGGATGGGCTATTTACAGATGGGCTGTGTACAGCTGCAGCGATCAGTAAGCTGCTCAGATAGCTGATGCTTAAAGTTAGTGAGGGAGATATAAGTCTCCAACTTCAGAGATTTTTGCAATTCGTTCCAGTCATTGATCTGCACTGTTGGTGTAAATGTAAATTTTTCCTGTTTAAATAAATTTCATTGAGTGGGTTAGGTCTGCTCTATACCAAATTAGTATACTCCCTGAGTCCCTTCCCTGTTTCACGCCTGGTAGTTTGGTGGATGGGACTACCAGCTCTCTGTAACCCAGTGGGCAACCAGTGGGATCATCTCCACTATACCATGTTTCTTGTAGGATGACATTGTCTGTATTTCTGATTTCTTTGGTGAAGTTTAGGTTCCTGCTCTTTAGGCAAAAGGCAGAGGACTCCAAGCCTAGGATATTCCAGGATGAGATAGTGAAGGCTTTGTGTTCCATAAAGTGTTCTCTCTCACAAACACTTCCCATGCTCTTAAAATATGTATTTGTGGCGCCCTCTGCTGACTGTTAAATATAATGCATTTCAACCATTGCCATTAGCAGAATCTCAAGTCTTGAATTTACTTTTTTCCTCTACTCTCTTGGACAATCACATATGAAAGGATTAGTAATGACCGTACTTGTTGATATGGTATTCGTCACAGTTTAGACCAGGAAATAATTAACTTGACACATATTATTAAGGCACCAGGAATACAATTAGGGTAAGGAGGAAATAATGTGTAGCCCGCCCAATGACTATATATATACATATGCCCTACTTTACCAGATTGCACATTGTTTTTTTACTCCGTCTGTGAATGAAAAGGGGCTGTTTCTTGTTTTACTCCATACCAGTGATGTCAGTAAATGGAGTTGACTGATTTCCGTTCCCACCAATAGTCGGTGTGTACAGTTGTACAATCGGTACCACGTGACCGTTTTCCTGGCTCGCGGTTGTGGCACAAATCGTGATTTTCGAGGCTCTTTCTCTATGGACTATAACGGGGAAAAACGGACAAAGACGCATATTTACGAATCTTAAAATTGGATGTGTTAAATTGTTTTGTTCTGGGGGTTCTTTCGGCAATTGAGGAGCCGCTTTCATAGGAGCTGCCGTTTAGTTTTTACTACGGGGTTTGTTTACCACATTTCAACTTGGTTGGTGAGTAACGTTACCTATTTATAGGTTAGCGGCTATCGTAGGTTGCTAACAGCTGTGGCTGTGTTTTCAATCTTAACTTGGCAAGCCCGTATCATTCGCTTGCTTGACTGTTGAATATCCAAACAAAGCTAGATAACGATAAAGGATGTAGGTAGTTGGTGAGTTAGTCAAAACACTCGCACTTGTCTGTTAAGCATTGTTTACTCTGCTACTAGCTAGCTATAACGTGTTTGTCACCACTAAACGTTTTAATAGTATCCGTTATACGGTAATATTTAGATTTATTGTTCAACATATACCTCCCGCTGACTTTGTCTCTCTTACCACTCCACTAGTTTTAATGTTAGCCACGCAAGTGTGTGTTTTGGTGAGAGGCAGGGGAGGGCGCTTGCTGGCTGTTTGTCCAAGCCTAGACCACATGACCACCGTGTTCCTAATGTATTTAGCTAACTAACGTTAGCTAGCCTACGAGTGTGTTGGAAATACGTTTTTTTATTTTGTCTTTAAAAAAAAGTAAAGAGGGAACACTGAAGCAGGGGATGCCAGGTATGACTCTAGAACACCCGCCGTTTTTTTTTACGTGTATTTCACAGCCAAATATTTGAAAACTAAATATTGCGTCTTGGCCCGATTCCGTGCGAAATGCCATGCACTGACCTAGCTAAATGCCAGCTAGCCTAGCTTAGCTAATTGCGTCTCTGACGCATCAACCCAGATGGGAATGGAACTCGAACCTATTGTTAGCCTTGCGTTCTGCCGTTCTAAGATCTGACATTGCCATTGTTAGCCTTGCGTTCTGACATTCTAAGATCTGACATTGCCATTGTTAGCCTTGCGTTTTGCCGTTCTAAGATCGGACATTGCCATTGTTACGTGTGTTTGTGTGAAATACGTTCTAGTACCAGCCGTTTCAAAATATGTTTACCGTTAAACTTTTTCTTTTTTTCGTGACCGTTAGCCTCTGTTAGCTAGTTAAAGGAGTTAGCTGGCTAAAGGAGTTAGCTAAGTGTTTCTTTATGTTTTCCATGCAGGCCCATCCCATGGTGGTGGTAGCATGTTGCAGCTAGCATTGCCTAACTAAGCCCTCACAATTATTTTCACAGATAGCGCGCTAATTTCATGTGTAGTTGTCGTTTTTGTTGGTCGTCACTTCATGTGCGGCCAACCTCGATGTTAGCCAACATTTGTTTTCCATTCTTAGCTAGGAAGGTGTTTTGGTAAGGTGTGAGACTGGTTTATTAGCCAGATGGCAATGGAAGGCAGGTTGATGTAGCGTCGTTAGCAATCGTTAAATCCATCACCACAAACCTATAGCTAAACTGCCCCCCATAAGACTTATCTTAGCAGAATTAAGTTAAGCTTTTAACGAGGCCGAAAATAACTAATGGTTAATAACGTGTTTACATTTGTCATTGTATACATACACGAGCAAGCCCCTCCCTGCATGCAGCGTGGTTAATAAGTTACACAACAACACGTTGACCCCAATACAAATAGCATCAGACTAACTATATTTACCAGTGATGGCTAACCAGCTAGAAATGCGCAGTAGCTATTCCATACACAGGTGTGCCATTTTGGCATTGTTGATCGCTAAATAAAGAAAACACGTGGCTTCATGTGAAGTTGGCAAATTGTCCTGCACTGCAGTAGCAAGCTCGCTAATGTACAAGGACTGGCACTGTAGCTATCTGTCCACGTTAGGATTGCTGTCTCGAAGAGCAGCTAGCTATTGTAGCTTACTACGTATTTAACTTTCAGATATAGCTTGCTATAGCATTCACACAGGCAGTGCAATCCTCTGCAATGTCACGCAGGTCTCTGACTAGCTGTATTACATAAGCACCGGTCCATGGCCGTACACGTTTTATTGACGACTTAAAAATGTATATATATTTTTCAAAATGTGGTGTTTTCCCCTCTCAAGTAGAGGCGTCGCTGCCTCATTCACAATGTGTTCTTTTGTTCTCCCTCTGAATGACAGGGAATGAGTGTAACGTAGTAGAAGTGTGTGTGTGTGTATATAATACAGGAAACGGTTCGATTACATTGCTTCTCCGTGTGGAGCTTCTACTAGACTTTCCATCAGCCACCTGTGGTTGAACTGTATTCTGACGAACACTGGTCCAAATTCTTTCAAATATATATATTCGTTGTATTTAATTGAGAAAGGAAAGGTAGCCATGTTGTCTCGAGCCAGGGGCCCGAGTCACTAACCAATGGACTACACAGGCCAGGCGTTGGTCCAGATTCTAATTGAATCAAATCAAATGTATTTATATAGCCATTCTTTGATCAGCTGATATCTCAAAATGCTGTACAGAAACCCAGCCTAAAACCCCAAACAGCAAGCAATGCAGGTGTTGAAGCACGGTGGCTAGGAAAAACTCCCTAGAAAGGCCAAAACCTAGGAAGAAACCTAGACTGGAACTAATGAGGGGTGGCCAGTCTCTTCTGGCTGTGCCGGGTGGAGATCATAACAGAACATGGCCAATTTACTATCCCCAATCCGATCATACCTCATACAATTCCTATTACCATCAATGCATGCAAAGTATAATGATCCTTTACTATTTTCCTTTCTTTATTATAAGTGCTTATCTCAATCTTACATTCAGCCTTATTTAACTATAATTGAAATCAATATGGAGCTTGTTAGTTTCAACTGTATTGAACTGAAATCAGTATGGAGCTTGAACCACTGTTCTACCATTCTAGGCATGGTGCAGGGATTGATATTCAGCCCTATTGCCAGACATGAGCAGTCAATCATCAACAACCTCTGGTTGCCCCTGTGGTTGATTTTCTTTCTTCAGGTGACAACCAAAATACAAATAGTTCCACAAGTCTGGTCTTTCTGGTTCTTCCTCGGTGTGTAGGTGAAAATAGTTACTTGGGTAAGGGATCATAATCGTTAGGCAACCAAAAAAATACTCCTGATTTACCCCGAGGGCGAGTGCCTTTTCAGACCTTAAAGGGAATATTGCATAATTAGTCCCAATACGACATATCACTTTACATTTGTATTTTGGGCCCTGTAAGCATAACACTGTTAGTCTACACCTGTTTGTTTACCAAGCATATGACGAATAAAATTAGATTTGATCTTTATCTACTAGCAACAAAACATAGGCACTTTTGTACCTACTTCAAATTGCAAAAATTAGAAGTGTAGTAGTAACATTTTTTGATGAGCTTTTGTGTTTTAGATTTGATTATATTCCTTCTACGTTAGATTTGTGGAATATATATATATGTGTGTGTGTGTCAGTGCCACCTTTCCTTTTTAATAAAAAAAAAAATGTCAATCCCTGGCCTGGCTACTTCATTCCTCGATCTACCAGACACTTTGTCTGATGTGCTTAGTTTGTCAGTGATTTCTAGTTTGTACAGTCCTGGTGTCATTTAGGACCGTTCTAAAAATAACAGACGAGAGAATTCACAGGCCTTCTGTTATGTCATGATGTTCTATTGTCTGTGTGTTTCAGTGTTCTACTATGTTTATGGATGCTGTTTGTCTACATTGTTGTTTATAGAAACTCCCCCCCCCCCTGATATATATTTTTTTTAAAGTAGAATGGTCAGTTCTGGGGACTTTCTAAAAGGATATTGTACTCAAATGAATGGGGGATTTGCCCAATAACATATTAGTACAATTATTTGTAAAATGATTTTAACAGATTAGACAATGCATATAGCCAAGCAAAAAAAAAACTGCTTCCAAATGCTCTGTGACCACCAGCCAATGAGGAAATCTACAAGCATTTAGCTGGTGTTAATTTCCCGCCCTGTGCTCAGCAGCACAGCTTAATGACTGCAGTGGAAACACTGGTAGGGTTGTCACAATGCCAGTATTACTCAGAAATACCCCAAAAATCAAACAAGAAGCGTGTGTGTGTGTGTAACCATGCTTCTTCATCTCTCCGGTCCCATCAGAGCCGTCGGAGATGAGTGGTCCCGAGGTAGTGAAGACGCCGGGGGGTGGGGCTCCGGGGAAGGAAGGCAAGGAGCCTGTAGCAAATGGACATCCAGGAGAGGGGGATCAGGGAGGAGACGATCCCTTTGCTGAGTACATGTGGATGGAGAACGAGGATGTTTACAACAGACAGGTTGGTGTACACACACACACAGACAGTTAGTCACAGATGTGTCTGCTTGATGTATGTCTTATCAAGAGGAAACCCTTTAGAGTTGGAATCAAACCACACACCATTCTCTCTGTGTGTTGTGTAATGTTTTTTTTAGTGTAATGAGGATATCTCATTACAGTAAGACAAGCCTTCATCCTTCGTCTATCTCTCTCTCCCTCCCTTTCTATACTGGGCACTGAGAACAGATCCTTTCACCCTGGCTCACTGATAAACTACTACTAGTGTCTGAAGAGTTCCTGGTGCGTTGTTTCACTCTCACTCCACCCCCCCTCTCCCTCCATGTACACTACATGACCAAAAGTATGTGGACACCTGCTTGTTGAACATCTCATTCCAAAAACATGGGCATTAATATGGAGTTGCCCCCCCCCCCCTGCTGTTATAACAGTCTCCACTCTTCTGGGAAGGTTTTCCACTAGATGCTGGCACATTGCTGTGGGGTCTAATGCCACAAGAGCATTAGTGAGGTCAGGTACTGATGTTGAGCGATTAGGGCTGGCTCGCAGTCGGCGTTCCAATTCATCCCAAAGGATCGATGGGGTTGAGGTCAGGGCTCTGCAGGTCAGTCAAGTTCTTCCACACCGATCTCGACAACCATTTCTTTATGGACCTCACTTTGTGCACGGGGGCATTGTCATGCTGAAACAGGAAAGGGCCTTCCCCAAACTTGGAAGCTCAGAATAGTCTAGAATGTCATTTTAGCGTTAAGATTTCCCTTCAGTGGGACCTAGCCCTAACCATGAAAAATAGCCCCAGACCATTATTCCTCCTCCACTAAACTTTACAGTTGTCACAATGCATTCGGGCAGGTAGCGTTCTCCTGGCATCCGCCAAACCCAGATTCGTTTGTCCGGACTGCCAGATGGTGAAGTGTGATCATCACTCCAGAGAACGCAGTTTCTCTGCTCCAGAGTCCAATGGAGGCTTTACACCCCTTCAGCCTACGCTTGGCATTGTACATGGTGAACTTAGGTTTGTGTGCGGCTGCTCGGCCATGGAAACCCATTTCATGACACTCCCGACGAACAGTTCTTGTGCTGACGTTGCTTCCAGAGGCAGTTTGGAACTCTGTAGTGAATGTTGCAACAGAGGACAGACTATTTATTTCCATGCTTCAGCACTCAGCAGTCCTGTTCTGTGAGCTTGTGTGGCCTATCACTTTGCACTTGAGCTGTTGTTGCTCCTACACGTTTCCACTTCACAATAACGGCATTTACAGTTGACCGGGGCAGTTCTAGCAGGGCAGAAATTTGGCGAACTGACTTGTTGGAAAGGTGGCATGTTGAAAGCCACTGAGCTCTTCAGTAAGGCCATTCTACTGCCAATGTGTGTCTATGGAGATTGCATGGCAGTGTGCTCAATTTTACACACCTGTCAACAACGGTTGTGGCTGATAGCTCTGTCTCTTTGTCTCTCTGTCTCTGTCAGGTTGAAGAGGAGTTGTTGGAGCAGGAGTTCTTGGAGCGTTGTTTCCAGGAGATGTTGGATGAGGAGGACCAGGATTGGTTCATCCCGGCCAGGGACCTCCCCTCGGGGGTGGGTCAGATCCAGCAGCAGCTTAATGGCCTGTCAGTCAGCGATGGAGGAAACGCAGAGGAGATGGCGGTGAGGAGACACAGCGGAACACACACGCATCAGAGAACACACACGTACAACAATAGACCGCCATCTTGTAAAAATGAGTTTTGTACAATGTGCATGGTTCTCACTTTTTCTTCTCCTTTTTTAAATTCTCGCCATCACTCCACTCCATGTCTCCCTGCAGAGGAAGAGCAACTTGAACCCCGATGCGAAGGAGTTCATTCCAGGAGTGAAATACTAGGAGTCCCCCTCACCCCCAGGGAGCGCCCACGCGCACACACAAGCACGATCTCACACACCCTCGCAGAGACTCTGGCGGCCTCGTCCGGAACACACACACACACACCGAACAACACACACAGGTCCAGGGCGTGTAGGTAGAAACCCATAGGAGGGTGGGGGGACTTTTATTTTGATTTTCTGTTTGTTTGATGGTTAACTAAGGGACAGGGTGGGGGGTGTCAGTATGAATAAAACCCTATCGAGGGAGCTGCTGCTCCATGTACACTGTAAAGGTAGTGTCTCAAATTGCACGCTATTCCCTATGTAGTGCACTACTTTTGACCAGGGCCCATGGGCTTGAGTCCATAGGGAACAGGGTAACTTTTCGGATGCACACCGAGACGTACATATACAGAGTAACGAGAAACTCTGAGATTTACCGACCTTTTTCATGGTTGCCATGTTGGCACCTAAAAACTCCCATGATATTTCAACAGGCAAATCGCAAATGACACCCTGTTCCACTTTCATTGTGCACTACCTGGTCTAAAGTAGTGCACTACATAGGAAGTAGGGTGCCATTTTGAGATCTGCATTTATACTTTTCATGGCTGCCATGTTTGTGCCGGAATGTTCCACAACATTACCATTCTAATTGGAATCCAACTAAGAATGTTCTTGTTGCTATAGAATGACCCGGTGCCAACATGGATGACAGACAGTTGTCCGTTCTAGAACTCTGTACATCTACGTACCTCTGGTTACAATATGACATCATAATGACTCTGTTCAATAGGTCGTTATCAATAAAGTGTCACAATACGGTGCAGAGGTTTTGAATCGCCTGCTGAGGGGGCAAGGAGACTCCTAGCTCCACTTAAACCGTTGACAACTGCGTGCCGTTTTTCAAGGGATTGTTAAACAAATGTTAACTATTTGGTTGTAATCTCCTCTTGAAGCCCAGAGTCAAAAATAAAAACATCAGATTATTCCACATTTGCCTTTATCATCAGTTCTAAATTAACTGCATACTTTCCGTGATCAGTAAACATCAATTGATCATGGAATTTCAGATACGCGAGGGTAGCCTCACGATATAGCTCAATATTGACCACCATTGATTGGATATTTGAGTGATAGAAAGGAGAGCTGTTACCTGACCAATATGAGTGGTTTAGGTTCATTTGCCATCCGTTGTGGGCTCTGCCTGTCAAGCAGCAGAAGGGGGCATTTGCAGATGTACTGCTGGTTGATAATGTTTACTTTGCTAGCTACTGGTAGAAACGTTGTACAGTTGGCTAAACATAGTGGTAAGTAGACCTGTTGTACTTTTTTCCCTACCTAGTAACGTTAGCTAACATTATCCCCTTTACAACATTGTTTTTAAGAGTGTTTTAATCCCTATTGCTGCTGACAGATGTGATAGAGAATAAATTGATGTAACACGTCAATGTGGCTAGCTAACGGCAGATTGCGTCAATGTGGCTAGCTAACGGCAGATTGCGTCAATGTGGCTAGCTAACGGCAGATTGCGTCAATGTGGTTAGCTAACGGCAGATTGCGTCAATGTGGCTAGCTAACGGCAGATTGCGTCAATGTGGCTAGCTAACGGCAGATTGCGTCAATGTGGCTAGCTAACGGCAGATTGCGTCAATGAGGCTAGCTAACGGCAGATTGCGTCAATGTGGCTAGCTAACTTCCAGTGTATAAACTAGATTGCTATATCCAGATATGGTTTGATTTGCTTGTCCTCTAGTGGAGGTGACCGTAGTCCACTTTACCAAGATGAGGACTTGTCCATGTCAAGCTCTTTCCACAAGCCTAATCTCTGATGAAGCAAGCTAAATTATGTTGTCTTTGAAATCTATTTTGCTACATGCCAAATTAATAGGCTACTCTCACATATCTAAAAAAACAAACAAAAACATGATCAATTGATGTTTATTGACCATGAAAGCATGCAGTTACTTGCTGTATATCTCTTGAGTATGCTCTTCAAGAGTTGATGAAAACCGTTATTTAGCAATCCCTAAATATGGCACATAGTTGTCAATGGTTTTAGCGGAGCTAGGGGTCTCCTTGCCCCCCTAGCAGCCAACTCGAACACTCTGCACAGGATTGTGACGTTTTTATTGATAACCACCTACAGACCTGCCTAAATTTCCTCTTATGACATCATAAACACTCTCTGTGTAGAGCGGTTTTTATTCCTCACGGGTCTGGTTCCAAACCAGTTACTCCTCTCTCCTATCCCCTAACCCCTTGTGGGTGAAAAGATTGAGGTTCTAGCCCCCATATCAGAACCGGGATCTGAAAGGTAGGTCTTGTATGGGGAGCATTTGAACCCTTTTGATGGTTCTAAGTGAACAAGGGTGTAGGGGTTAGGGTATTTTAGAGTTTGGAACGAGGCTGTTCTCTCTGGCTTGCATCTCAAATGGCACCCTGTTCCCCGTACAGTGTTCTACTTTTAACCAGAACCCTACGGGCTCAGGTCAAAAGTAGTGCACTAAATAAGGAACAGGGTCCTGTTTGGGACGCAGCCTCTCAGTACTGAAAGAATGGAAGCATCATGTTGAACTCTTGTTGGTTCAATCGTGTTTATATAAACACCTGATCAGGCTCTGTTTTAAAAATTTAAATCTCATTTATTTTGTCTTTCGAAGAGCAAAGTTGTTTAGTCTCTCTTGGGTTGCCGTAGCCTGTGGTCAAAACGGGAATTGGAAATGAATTCCAAAATGGCAGCCATATTCCTTCGTATAGTGCCCTACTTTTGATCAGGGCCCATGGGGCTCCCAGTGGTAGTGCACCACATGGGCAATAGTGTGCCATTTTGGGGTTCATACTTGTCTGTCTTTAGCTCCGTGTCTAGGGGAGGTTCAAATGAATGGGCGGGACTTGAGGTCAAGTTGACTAATCACAGGCCACGTGCACGCTGGGTCAACCAATAAGAATTGTCCGCCGAGTGGATTTACATAAATCATTTTCTTTCTTGTGATTTTTGAGTTGGAAAGTCCTGACAACACAAAGTATGACTTTCAATACAAAAAAAAAAAATATTAATAAAGATGAAAAAATGCAGGTAAACGGCTGCTTGTCTTTGTCAACTTGTTTAGGAGTTATTTCTCAACGTTAGGAGGAAGGAAAGATTGTCATGTTACAGTTGATGAGCACAAACAGAAAGGGAACGTTTCTCTTGGAAGACTTCGAGGTTGGTTTAGAACCGCCCTGAGGGAAGACTTCCGGCGAGGTTGGTTTAGAACCGCCCTGAGGGAAGACTTCCGGCGAGGTTGGTTTAGAACCGCCCTGAGGGAAGACTTCCGGCGAGGTTGGTTTAGAACCGCCCTGAGGGAAGACTTCGAGGTTGGCTTATAACCGCCCTGAGGGAAGACTTCAGTCGAGGTTGGTTTAGCACCGCCCTGAGGGAAGACTTCCGGCGAGGTTGGTTTAGAACCGCCCTGAGGGAAGACTTCCGGCGAGGTTGGTTTAGAACCGCCCTGAGGGAAGACTGAGGTTGGTTTAGAACCGCCCTGAGGGAAGACTTCGAGGTTGGCTTATAACCGCCCTGAGGGAAGACTTCGAGGTTGGTTTAGCACCGCCCTGAGGGAAGACTTTGAGGTTGGTTTAGAACCGCCCTGAGGGAAGACTTCGAGGTTGGCTTAGAACCGCCCCGAGGGAAGACTTCCAGCGAGGTTGGCTTAGAACCGCCCCGGGGGAAGACTTCCAGCGAGGTTGGTTTAGAACTGCCCCGAGGGCTGCACTACACCACCACTAGGTACATGGCTCTACCTTCCCTTCTCAACCTGCTCAAAGACAACGGCGATAGGTTTAGGTGTTATTCCAAAGGTTTAAGGAGAAATGTATTGAGGAACAGCCGTGATTCTTTTGTTATTGCATGTGTACCTTCAGCATACTGAAGCATGTGTACCTTCAGCATACTGAAGCATGTGTAACTTCAGCATACTGAAGCATGTGTAACTTCAGCATACTGAAGCATGTGTAACTTCAGCATACTTCGGGAAAATAACGGAATTTCAGATGAAGGTATGTTTTTTTCCTGACTGTTTATTTGTGATCATTTGCTGTAAGGAAAAAAACTATACAAAGATCAAGGTGAGGAGGATGAAGGCTGTTGGTTAGTGGCTGGTGTTCTGGACAGGTCCTGAGGCGGGACATGGGAGTCTGGTGAGGAGGATGAAGGCTGTTTGTTAGTGGCTGGTGTTCTGGACAGGTCCTGAGGTGGGACATGGGAGTCTGGTGAGGAGGATGAAGGCTGTTGGTCAGTGGCTGGTGTTCTGGACAGGTCCTGAGGTGGGACATGGGAGTCTGGTGAAGAGGATGAAGGCTGTTGGTCAGTGGCTGGTGTTCTGGACAGGTCCTGAGGTGGGACATGGGAGTCTGGTGAGGAGGATGAAGGCTGTTGGTCAGTGGCTGGTGTTCTGGACAGGTCCTGAGGTGGGACATGGGAGTCTGGTGAGGAGGATGAAGGCTGTTGGTCAGTGGCTGGTGTTCTGGACAGGTCCTGGGGCAGGACATGGGAGTCTGGTGAGGAGGATGAAGGCTGTTGGTCAGTGGCTGGTGTTCTGGACAGGTCCTGGGAGTCTGGTGAGGAGATGAAGGCTGTTGGTCAGTGGCTGGTGTTCTGGACAGGTCCTGGGGCGGGACATGGGAGTCTGGTGAGGAGGATGAAGGCTGTTGGTCAGTGGCTGGTGTTCTGGACAGGTCCTGGGGCAGGACATGGGAGTCTGGTGAGGATGAAGGCTGTTGGTCAGTGGCTGGTGTTCTGGACCAGTCCTGAGGTGGGACATGGGTGTCTGGTGAGGAGGATGAAGGCTGTTGGTCAGTGACTGGTGTTCTGGACAGGTCCTGGGGCAGGACATGGGAGTCTGGTGAGGAGGATGCAACTGATGTGTTCTATCTGAAAATGGCACCTTGTTCACTCCATAGTCCACTACTGGTCCATAGTAGTAGTTCACTATGTAGGGAATAGGTGCCATTTGAGACGCAATCATGGTGTGTTAATGGGAACAGTATGTTGCTACTTCTGTTGCTACTTCAGTGTTCAACATAATGACTTGCAGTACAGCATGTTACCTTTTGTTGATATCACACACACACTCGTACCATAGTTAGATAATGTGTATGAGGCTAACTTTTTATTTAACATTTTCTTAACTTGCCTAGTTAAATACATTCTTGTTTACGATGACGGCCTACCAAAAGGCTTCCTGCGGGGGCCTGGGATTAAAATGAATACAATATAAATATAGGACAATTCACAAGAGAGACAACACAAACGTACATAGAGACCCAAGACAACAACACAGCATGGTAGCAACACATGGTAACAGCACAAAACATGGTACAAACATTATTGGGCACAGACAACAGCACAAAGGGCAAGAAGGTGGAGACAATGCGTTACACAAAGCAGCCACAACTGTCAGTGTCCATGATTGAGTCTTTGAATGAAGAAATGGAGATAAAACTGTCCAGTTTGAGTGTTTGTTGCAGTTCGTTCCAGTCACTAGCTGCAGTGAACTGAAGAGAGGAGTGACCCAGGGATGTGTGTGCTTTGGGGACCTTTAACAGAATGTGACTGGCAGAACGAGTGTTGTATGTGGAGGATGAGGGCTGCAGTAGATATCTCAGATAGAGGGAGGGAGGACTAAGAGGGTTTTATAAATAAGCATCAACCAGTGGGTTGCGACGGGTTTACAGAGATGACCAGTTTACAGAGGAGTATAGACTGCAGTGATGTGTCCTATAAGGAGCATTGGTGGCAAATCTGATGGCCGAATGGTAAAGAACATCTAGCCACTCGAGAGAACCCTTACCTGCTGATCTATAAATTATGTCTCCGTAATCTAGCATGGGTAGGATGGTCATCTGAATCAGAGTTAGTTTGACAGCTGGGGTGAAAGAGGAGCGATTACGGTAGAGGAAACCAAGTCTAAAAATAACTTTAGCCTGCAGCTTTGATATGTGCTGAAAGAAGGACAGTGTACCGTCTAGCCATACTCCCAAGTACTTGTATGAGGTGACTACCTCAAGCTCTAAACCCTCAGAGGTAATCACACCTGTGGGGAGTGGGGCATTCTTCTTACCAAACCACATGACCTTTGTTTGTTTTGGAGGTGTTCAGAACAAGGTTAAGGGTAGAGAAAGCTTGTTGGACATTAAGAAAGCTTTGTTGTAGAGCATTTAACACAAAATCCGGGGAGGGGCCAGCTGAGTATAAGAGTGTATCTGCATGTAAATGGATGAGAGAGCTTCCTACTGCCCGACACTATGTTGATGTAAATTGAGAAGAGCGTGGGGCCTAGGATCGAGCCTTGGGGTACTCCCTTGGCGAGAGGCAGTGGCTGAGACAGCAGAGTTTCTGACTTTACACATTGCACTCTGAGAGAGGTAGTTAGCAAACCAGCCCAAAGACCCCTCAGAGATCAGGGTCGTACACAGACACTCATACCATAGTTAGCCTCGTACACAGTATCCAGGTCCTACTACACACTCCCTATGGTATCTTATTTCTGTGACTGGTAGTCCTAGCACAATAATGGCCTGAAAGGAGCCTAATGTTACTCCATGTTCTGTTTAAAGGTGAATTGGCTCTGGAAGCCATGTGGCTCAGTTAGCACTTGCAATGCTAAGGTTGTGGGGAAAAAAACAAGTCTGCACTTGCTACTGTAAGTTGCTCTGGATAAGAGCGTCTGATAAATGGCTAAATTGTAAATTAAGCCAAAATACTCCATCTAAACATGAACTGATTCTCAATTGCGGTACTGTTCTAGAAACAGAAATCACACTTCCTCTAAACAGTTTTAACACAATTGCAGCCGACCAGTATTTTTCAGTAGCAACACGTTTGTGGCGTCCACCTTCCGATTACACACAGGTGTTGGGAGATGCAGTGTGCTAATTACCCCAGGTAGTCCCGCCATCAGTCGGTCTTCTGTAAACACGCGCTGTGACATGGAGTTATGGCCGTGTGGGAGTTCTAACCCAATAAAAGGTGTCTTATCAATTTAACCTTTTTGTTTGACAATTATTATTTCTCGAGGTTATGAAATAAGGACATTAGGCGTCCAAAAACCGTACAGCAAGAGATGAGTGTCCAATGTTCAGACCGAGCGTCGGGGCTCTTAACTATAAACTCCACCCATACAGAAGACCCCTTCTTCCAATGACTCTTATATGGAGTCATGGTCAAGGGCTACAATACTCAATGCAAATCTCTCAATGTTGATTATAAACAGTATATGAATAAAACAGGTATGTACAGCAGTAGTTGTTATGTGGCAAGTCAGTTAAGAACATATTCTTATTTACAATGATGGGTCTAGGAACAGTGGGTTAACTTGTCTTGTTCAGGGGCAGAAAGACAGATTTTTACCTTGTCAGCTCAGGGATTCGATCTAGCAACCTTTTGGTTACTGGCCCAACTCTCTAACCACTAGGCTATCTGCCGTTATGCAGGATGAGCCATGACTAGAATACAGTATATACATATGAAGTGGGCAAAACAGTATGTAAACAAAGTGACCAGTGTTCATTGACTATGTACATAGGGCAGCAGTCTCTAAGGTACCGGGTGGTAGCCGGATAGTAACATTGACTATGTACATAGGGCAGCAGTCTCTAAGGTACCGGGTGGTAGCCGGATAGTAACATTGACTAAGGATGCTTTCACATATCCCTTTATGATCCGGATCGTGGAGTGTTTGGTACCCTGATTTGCGCTATAAAGCGTGTGTGAAACAAATCCTGAACCTGTTTTGAGTAACGGGTCCAGAACCAGAGTACCAGGTTCTAAAAATAGCTAGCTCGCTAATGTCATGTAGAATGTGCATCTTGCTAATCGCAACATGAAACTGTTGTTTTTCAGGTTTTGTGAAAGATGAACTTATTCTGTACTATTCTCACAAACAAGCTCCAGGAATCCGAACCAGGGTACTGAATTTTCTACACGAAAGAGCCCAGGACAGGGTACTGGGCAGATAGTGGGTGAAGTCTGATGGCCTGGAGATGGAAGCTGTTTTATCAGTCTCTCAGTCCCAGCTTTTATGCACCTGTACTGTCTCCTACTTCTCATGATGCTCTCAATGTTGAAGTTTGTGAGGGTCTTAAGGACCAAGCTGAATTTCTTCATCCTGATGGTTGAAGAGGTGCTGTTTCCGCCTCCTTCACCACACAGTCTGTGTGAAGAGGCGCTGTTTCCGCCTCCTCTTCACCACAGTCTGTGTGAAGGGACGCTAAGGAACTTGAAGCTCTTGACCCTCCACTGCATCCCTGTGGATGTGAGCGTGCTCTCTCTGCTGTCTCCTGTAGTCCATTACCTTTGTTTTCAAATCAAATATTATTGGTCACATGGTTAGCAGATGTTAATGCGAGTGTAGCTTGTTCTAGTTCTAGTGCAGTAATATCTAACAATTACCCAACAACTACCTAATACACACATTCTAAAGGGGTGAATGAGAATATGTACATAAAAATATATGGATGAGCGATGGCCCAGCTGCAATGGATGGTATAAAATACAGTATATACAGTTGAAGTCTGAAGTTTACATACACCTTAGCCAAATACATTTAAACTGTTTTTCACAATTCCTGACATTTAATCCTAGTAGAAATTCCCTGTCTTAGGTCAGTTAGGATCACCACTTTATTTTAAGAATGTGAAATGTCAGAATAATAGTAGAGAGATTTATTTCATCAAAGTATCTGGTAGCATTTCCTTTAAATTGCTTAACTTGAGTCAAACGTTTTGGGTAGCCTTCTACAAGCTTCCCACAATAAGTTGGGTGAATTTTGGCCCATTCCTCCTGACAGAGCTGGTGTACCTGAGTCAGGTTTGTAGTCCTCCTTGCTCGAACACGCTTCTTCAGTTCTGCCCACAAATCTTCTATGGTATTGAGGTCGGGGCTTTGTGATGGCCACACCAATACCTGGACTTTGTTGTCCTTAAGCCATTTTGCCACAACTTTGGAAGTAATGCTTGGGGTGATTGTTCATTTGGAAGACCCATTTGCAACCAAGCTTTAACTTCCTGACTGATGTCTTGAGATTTATGAGCACAGGCAAATCGGTCGTATGTGAACAGCGCAATAGCTGAACCATTGACTTGAATTAGTTTAGTGGTATTGAATTAGGTATGTCTGGTTTTACCTTACCTTCCGGCTTGTCATAATAATCATCTGGTTTTTACAGTCTCACATTCAGTCTATCACTTTACCAGAGTGAGAAAGCAGCCAGTGTGAACTACAGGAGAATGACCCTCTTCACTCTCTGGATTAGAAATGGAATGTTAGAACTATGATGTCACACTGGTTAGAACTCGCTCTCTGCTGTGTCCTTTGGAATAGAATGTTGTGACTCAGAATGTCATATCACAACAATCCATAACCATGATGTCACAATGGCCGGGCTGTTCTGACCAATCCAAGCCATGGTAATTATGTAGCCTTGTCAGCAAGTGAGAGAAGCAGAATCGGTCAAAATAACAGACAGCGACCGAATGCTTTCACAAATGTTTACTACAAAACGTTGTGTATATTTCATAATTGCATTACAGTTATTAGAAAACATACCTCAGACTATATTCTCTTAATATGATTAAACAAATCTTTCCTGCTGATATATTTAGATTCACAGTACAATTGATGGACAGTTGCGGTGTGCTTGATAGCTAAAGACCTCCCTCTTGTGGAGAGTTATTAGAAGTACAAGAAACCAGAGCTAATCAAATCAAGGACATATTATTGGTCAAATAAATCCCAAGAACTTAATTATTTGTCCAATCCCAAACGTTGCCCTACTTATAGCTGCGTCCTGATTGGTCAAGCTTGTGAGGCTTCGTTTGAATTGGTTCAGAGGCGATTCCTCATTGACTGCTTTGAAAGGAGTGATTGTAGAAGACTTGTGCGTTGTCGGCGTAGTCGAGTGTTACCGTGGCGCCCGCGCTCTTCGCGCCGAGAACCGCGCCGCCTAGCGCCGAACCCGATGACTGCCTCAGGGTCAGCAGGTTGTAACCGTAGAAATTACCCGTGAAGGCAGGCGTGGACTCCAACTCCGCCAGGACCTCTGTGAAACCTGCCAACGAGACAGAGCTTAGCTGAACCCAATTATTTATATATACACTAGATGACTGACAGAGGGAGCTGTTTGGAAGCCATTGCTCCATCTTGGTACTCTCCCACATTTAAAGAAATATTTTAGAAGCTATAGAAATGCATGTATTAATGTCTACATTTGTTCTATTAAACACTTTAATGCATAATGTTAAATTATGTGAGCTAAACAAATTAAAACACACTACATGACCAAACGTATGTGGACACCTGCTTGGGGGAACATCTCGTTCCAAAATCATGGGCATTAATATGGAGTTGGTCCCCCCTTTGCTGCTATAACAGCCTCCACTCCTCTGGGAAGGCTTTCCACTAGATGTTGGAACATTGCTGCAGGGACTTGCATCCATTCAGCCACAAGAGCATTACTGAGGTTGGGCAATTAGGCCTGGCTCATTGTCACGCTGAAGCAGGAAAGGGCCTTCCCTAAACTGTTGCCACAAAGTTGGAACCACAGAATGATCTAGAATGTCACTGTATGCTGTAGTGTTAAGATCTCCCTTCACTGGAACTAAGGGGCCCGAACCATGGAAAAACAGCCCCAGAGCATTATTCCTCCTCCACCAAACTTTACAGTTAGCACTATGCATTGGGGCAGGTAGCGTTTCTCCTGGCATCCGTCAAACCCAAATGATTGTAGAGTGTGATGTATCACGACAGAGAACGCGTTTCCTCTGCTCCAGAGTCCAATGGCGGCGCGCTTCACCCCACTTCAGCCGACGCTTGGCGTTGCGCTTGGGGATCTTAGTGTCATTTTGACATCCAGTGTGGACCGTTGGCTTGAAAAAAGCTAATCTTTATGTTGACCTGGGAAATCCTTAGCCTGGTCCCAGATCTATTTGTGCCATCATCCCATTCCAAACATGTTTAACAAGGAGTGGGATGTTAGCACAAACAGACTAGTACCCAGGCTAGGAAATCCTGCCATAAGAGGACATTTTGACAACGGACTGGACTGATCCAACAACAGTCAGTTACAACCCACCTGGCTTCAGCAGCTCCCAGCTCTTCCACACTGATCCAACACACAAGATGGGTAGACACTGTTCACCTGTCAACAGAGCCTGATGTAGAGAGACCGACACAGAGAGAGGGACAGAGATTGAGATAAGGGGGGTACAATATCAGTGTAATCTGTTGAACCTTATATACGACATCATGGAAAAGGGTGAAAGTACAGTGCATTCTGAAAGTATTCAGACCCTTTGACCTTTTCCACATTTTCTTACGTTACAGCCTTATTCTAAAATGGATTAAAACAAATTCCCATCAATCTACACACAATACCCCATAATGACATCACAATACCCCATAATGATATCACAATACCCCATAATGACATCACAATACCCCATAATGATATCACAAGACCCCATAATGATATCACAATACCCCATAATGACATCACAATACCCCATAATGACAAAGCAAAAACAGGTTTTTAGAAATGTTTGCACATTTATTAAAAAATAAACTGAAACGTTATCCAGACCCTTTGCTATGAGACTCAAAATTGAGCTCAGGTGCTTCCTGTTTCCATTGATCATCCTTGAGATGTTTCTACAGCATGGAGTCCACCTGTGGTAAATTCAATTGATTGAACATGATTTGGAAAGGCACACACCTGTCTCCATAATGTCCCACAGTTGGAAGTGCATGTCAGAACAAAAACCAAGTCATGAGGTCGAAGGAATTGTCCGTAGAGCTCCAAGACAGGATTGTGTCGAGGCACAGATCTGGGGAAGGGGACCAACAGTTGCTCTGTGGAGATGGGAGAACTTTCCAGAAGGACAACCATCTGTGCAACACTCCACCAATCAGGCCTTTATGGTAGAGTTGTCAGACGGAAGCCACTTCTCAATAAAAGGCACATGACAGCCCGCTTGAAGTTTGTCAAAAAGCACCTAAAGACTCTCAGACCATGAGAAACAAGGTTCTCTGGATTTAACTCTTTGGCCTGAAAGCCAAGCGTCACGTCTGAAGGAAACATGGCACCATCCCTACAGTGAAGCATGGTGGTGGCAGCATCATGCTGTGGGGATGTTTTTCAGTGCCAGGGACTGGGAGAATAGTCAGGATTGAGGGAAAGTTGAACGGAGCAAAGTACAGAGATCCTTGATGAAAACCTGCTCCAGAGTTCTAAGGACCTCAGACTGGGGCGAAGGTTGACCTTCCAACAGGACAACGACCCTAAGCACACAGTCAAGACAACACAGGAGTGGCTTCAGGACAAGTCTCTTAATGTCATTGAGTGGCCCAGCCAGAGCCCGGACTTGAACCCGATTGAACATCTCTGGAGAGACCTGAAAATAGCTGTGCAGCGACGCTCCCCATCCAACCTGACAGAGCTTGAGAGGATCTGCTGAGCAGAATTCAGAGAAACTCCCCAAATACAGGTGTGCCGAGCTGTAGCGTCAAACCCAAGAAGACTGTAATCGCTGCTTCAACAAAGTAAAGGGTCTGAATACTTATGAAATTGTATTTCAGTTTTTAATTTCTATACATTTGCAAAAAAAAATCCTAAAACCTGTTTTTGCTTTGTCATTATGGGGTATTGTGTGTAGATTGATGGAAAAACAACATTTAATCAATTTTAGAATAAGGCTGTAACGTAACAAAATGTGTAAAAAAGTCAAATTTTGCACTTTATGTGGGTAAAATGTGTGTGTGTCTCACCTGTTGTGCTTTAGGTAGTACAGCCACTATGTGTTGGGCCAGGACCCTGCCTGCCAGGGTGAACAGATACTGACACAGAGCATCACCAGCTTTAGCCCCTGTAACTCACAATGGTACACATTTATAGATCAATAAAAAATATTGTATGAGGTTGATTAAAACCATGCAACACACGAGTCCAGTCCCAACAAACGAGTCCAGTCCCAACAAACGAGTCCAGTCCCAACACACGAGTCCAGTCCCAACACACGAGTCCAGTCCCAACACAATTACGCTGTTGGGAGAGTGAAAATAAGAGGATAACTAACCTTCAGCTATTTTCTGGCAGAGTCCTGCAAAGTGAGATTTCTGGAAGTTTCTATAGAGATGAGGGAGCATCCCCATCAAGTCTGATACCTGTAGGGAGAGAGAGAAGGGAAGGGAGAAAGAGGGGAAGGGAGAGAGAAGGGGAGAGGCGAGGGGGGAGAGAGGGGCGAGAGAGAGGCGAGGGGGGAGAGAGAGGCGAGGGGGAGAGAGTCCCAGAGAGAGAGAAAGAGGGGAAGGGGGAGAGAGGAAGGGAGGGAAAGAGAAAGAGAGAGAGAGAAGGGAGAGAGAGAGAGAGAGAGAGAGAGGGAGAGAGAGAGAGAGAGAGAGAGAGAGAGAGAGAGGGGGGGAAGGTGAGAGAGAGAGAGAGAGAGAGGGGGGGGAGAGAGAGAGAGAGAGGGGGAGAGGAGAGAGAGAGAGAGAGAGAGAGGGAGAGAGAGAGAGAGAGAGAGGGGGGGGAGAGAGAGAGAGAGAGAGAGAGAGAGGAGAGGGAGGGGAGAGAGAGAGAGAGAGAGAGAGGGGGAAGGGGAGAGAGAGAGAGAGGGGGAAGGGGAGGAGAGAGAGAGGGGGAAGGGGAGGGAGAGAGAGAGGGGGAAGGGGAGGGAGAGAGAGAGAGAGAGGGAAGGGAGAGAGAGAGGGAAGGGGAGAGAGAGAGAGAGAGAGAGGGGAGGGGGAAGGGGAGAGAGAGAGGTTAGATGAACAACTCATACATAATGTAGATGTAAAATATGTTGTTTACTTGATTAATTAAAAGTGCCAAGCCATTCACACCTGATTAAAATCAGGAAGACTGGCCTGAATGGCTTGGCACTTTTAATTAATCGGGAAAACGCAACATAATTCACATTGCTTCCTGTCTTACCTCATCAGCACAGCGGGCATTTATGGGGTAGTGTTTATAACGTCACCTCATCAGCATAACGTCATGTCTTTCTTCCTCCTTCACTATTAGCAAGGGGAATGTCCTCCACCTATTAACTTCAGTCTATGAGCATGGCACCCCGCTTGCTGATTAATCTATGAGCTCACTGGTGCAATAATCCGTTTCCTTCCTTTCAACCAATGGGTATGAATCTACATTGTTTCTTCCACTTGCTGTTTTGCAGCAGCAGACTTCCAACGACCTTCCACCTCCACACGACCTTCCACCTCCACGTGACCTTCCACCTCCACACGACCTTCCACCTCCACACGACCTTCCACCACCACACGACCTTCCACCACCACACGACCTTCCACCACCATCAAACGACCTTCCACCACCATCAAACGACCTTCCACCTCCACACGACCTTCCACCTCCACACGACCTTCCACCTCCACACGACCTTCCACCTCCACACGACCTTCCACCTCCACACGACCTTCCACCACCAAACGACCTTCCACCACCAAATGACTTCCACCACCAAACGACTACCACCACCAAACGACTTCCACCTCCCTTCCACCATCAAACGACCTTCCACCACCAAACGACCTTCCACCACCATCAAACAACCTTCCACCACCATCAAACAACCTTCTACCTCCACACGACCTCCCGACTCCACACGACCTTACACCTCCACACGACCTTCCACCTCCACACGACCTTCCACCTCCACACCACCAAACGACCTTCCACCACCAAACGACCTTCCACCACCAAACGACTTCCACCTCCCTTCCACCATCAAACGACCTTCCACCACCAAACGACCTTCCACCTCCCTACCACCACCAAACGACCTTCCACCTCCCTACCACCACCAAACGACCTTCCACCTCCCTACCACCCTACCACCTCCCCACCAAACGACCTTCCACCTCCCTACCACCACCAAACGACCTTCCACCTCCCTCCCTACCTCCCTACCACCACCAAACGACCTTCCACCTCCCTACCACCACCAAACGACCTTCCACCTCCCTACCACCACCAAACGACCTTCCACCTCCCTACCACCACCAAACGACCTTCCACCTCCCTACCACCACCAAACAACCTTCCACCTCCCTACCACCACCAAACAACCTTCCATCTCCCTACCACCACCAAACGACCTTCCACCTCCCCACCACCACCAAACGACCTTCCACCTCCCTACCACCACCAAACGACCTTCCACCTCCACCACCAACTGAAACCCGTCATCAGAACCATCGTTTAGGGCAACCGATCAGCAGCACCCGGCCCAAACTATTCAATGAAATCCCATACTGCATTCTGTCTCGGTTGTCATTCAGTTAAGCCTGTATTCCATTTAATTTCCTGTTGTACTTTCGGTTGACCTCTCACCTGGAAGTAATTCTCAATGACCTTCTTGACGTGAGTGACATCATGATGGGGCTTGACCAGGTTGTCTTTGGCATCGAACACAGTCTTCACTGCCAGGTGGGAGATCCAGAATGCTGATGGAGAGAGAAAAGAGGGAGGGGGGGGGGAAAGAGGGATAGAGAATGGAAGGGAAAAGGGGGGAGGAGAAAGAGAGAAACAGTAGGATGAAAAAAAGGAATGAATGGAGGAAAAGAGAGAGGTGATCATTTGTTGACTTCTGTGATCGAAAAAGCCTTGGTTTCATGAATGTCAACATCAGAAGCCTCCTCCCTAAGTTTGTTTTACTCACTGCTTTAGCACACTCTGCTAACCCTGATGTCCTTGCCGTGTCTGAATCCTGGCTCAGGAAGGCCAACAAAAATTCTGAGATTTCCATACCCAACTATAACATTTTCCGTCAAGATAGAACCGCCAAAGGGGGAGGAGTTGCAGTCTACTGCAGAGATAGCCTGCAAAGTAATGTCATACTTTCCAGGTCCATAGCCAAACAGTTCGAACTACTAATTTTAAAAATGACTCTCTCCAGAAATAAGTCTCTCACTGTTGCCGCCTGCTACCGACCCCCCTCAGCTCCCAGCTGTGCCCTGGACACCATTTGTGAATTGATCGCCCCCCATCTAGCTTCAGAGTTTGTTCTGTTAGGTGACCTAAACTGGGATATGCTTAACACCCCGGCAGTCCTACAATCTAAGCTAGATGCCCTCAATCTCACACAAATCATCAAGGAACCCACCAGGTACAACCCTAAATCTGTAAACAAGGGCACCCTCATAGATGTCATCCTGACCAACTGGCCCTCCAAATACAGCTCCGCTGTCTTCAACCAGCATCTCAGCGATCACTGCCTCATTGCCTGTATCCGCTACGGAGCCGCAGTCAAACGACCACCCCTCATCACTGTCAAACGCTCCCTAAAACACTTCTGTGAGCAGGCCTTTCTAATCGACCTGGCCCGGGTATCCTGGAAGAACATTGACCTCATCCCGTCAGTTGAGGATGCCTGGTCATTCTTTAAAAGTAACTTCCTCACCATTTTAGATAAGCATGCTCCGTTCAAAAAAATGCAGAACTAAGAACAGATATATCCCTTGGTTCACTCCAGACCTGACTGCCCTCGACCAGCACAAAAACATCCTGTGGCGGACTGCAATAGCATCGAATAGTCCCCGCGATATGCAACTGTTCAGGGAAGTCAGGAACCAATACACGCAGTCAGTCAGGAAAGCTAAGGCCAGCTTCTTCAGGCAGAAGTTTGCATCCTGTAGCTCCAACTCCAAAAAGTTCTGGGACACTGTGAAGTCCATGGAGAACAAGAGCACCTCCTCCCAGGCTAGGTAACACGGTCACCACCGATAAACCCATGATTATCGAAAACTTCAACAAGCATTTCTCAACGGCTGGCCATGCCTTCCGCCTGGCTACTCTAACCTCGGCCAACAGCTCCGCCCCCCCCGCAGCTACTCACCCAAGCCTCTCCAGGTTCTCCTTTACCCAAATCCAGATAGCAGATGTTCTGAAAGAGCTGCAAAACCTGGACCCGTACAAATCAGCTGGGCTTGACAATCTGGACCCTCCATTTCTGAAACTATCCGCCGCCATTGTCGCAACCCCTATTACCAGCCTGTTCAACCTCTCATATCGTCTGAGATCCCCAAGGATTGGAAAGCTGCCACAGTCATTCCCCTCTTAAAAGGGGGAGACACCCTGGACCCAAACTGTTACAGACCTATATCCATCCTGCCCTGCCTATCTAAGGTCTTCGAAAGCCAAGTCAACAAACAGGTCACTGACCATCTCGAATCCCACCGTACCTTCTCCGCTGTGCAATCTGGTTTCCGAGCCGGTCACGGGTGCACCTCAGCCACGCTCAAGGTACTAAACAATATCATAACCGCCATCGATAAAAGACAGTACTGTGCAGCCGTCTTCATCGACCTTGCCAAGGCTTTCGACTCTGTCAATCACCATATTCTTATCGGCAGACTCAGTAGCCTCGGTTTTTCGGATGACTGCCAATTACTTTGCAGACAGAGTTCAGTGTGTCAAATCGGAGGGCATGCTGTCCGGTCCTCTGGCAGTCTCTATGGGGGTGCCACAGGGTTCAATTCTCGGGCCGACTCTTTTCTCTGTATATATCAATGATGTTGCTCTTGCTGCGGGCGATTCCCTGATCCACCTCTACGCAGACGACACCATTCTATATACTTCCGGCCCGTCCTTGGACACTGTGCTATCTAACCTCCAAATGAGCTTCAATGCCATACAACACTCCTTCCGTGGCCTCCATCTGCTCTTAAACGCTAGTAAAACCAAATGCATGCTTTTCAACCGTTCGCTGCCTGCACCCGCACGCCTGACCAGCATCACCACCCTGGATGGTTCCGACCTTGAATATGTGGACATCTATAAGTACCTAGGTGTCTGGCTAGACTGTAAACTCTCATTCCAGACTCATATCAAACATCTCCAATCGAAAATCAAATCAAGAGTCTGCTTTCTATTCCGCAACAAAGCCTCCTTCACTCACGCCGACAAAATCCTCGACTTCGGCGATGTCATCTACAAAATTGCTTCCAACACTCTACTCAGCAAACTGGATGCAGTTTATTACAGTGCCATCCGTTTTGTCACTAAAGCACCTTATTCCACCCACCACTGCGACCTGTATGCTCTAGTCGGCTGGCCCTCGCTACATATTCGTCGCCAGACCCACTGGCTCCAGGTCATCTACAAGTCCATGCTAGGTAAAGCTCCGCCTTATCTCAGTTCACTGGTCACGATGGCAACACCCACCCGTAACACGCGCTCCAGCAGGTGTATCTCACTGATCATCCCTAAAGCCAACACCTCATTTGGCCGCCTTTCGTTCCAGTTCTCTGCTGCCTGTGACTGGAACGAATTGCAAAAATCGCTGAAGTTGGAGACTTATCTCCCTCACCAACTTCAAACATCTGCTATCTGAGCAGCTAACCAATCGCTGCCGCTGTACATAGTCTATCGGTAAATAGCCCACCCATTTTTACCTACCTCATCCCCATACTGTTTTTATTTATTTTATTTTATGCTCTTTTGCACACCAATATCTCTACCTGTACATGACCATCTGATCATTTATCACTCCAGTGTTAATCTGCAAAATTGTAATTATTCGCCTACCTCCTCATGCCTTTTGCACACAATGTATATAGACTCTCCTTTTTTTCTACTGTATTATTGACTTGTTAATTGTTTACTCCATGTGTAACTCTGTGTTGTCTGTTCACACTGCTATGCTTTATCTTGGCCAGGTCGCAGTTGCAAATGAGAACTTGTTCTCAACTAGCCTACCTGGTTAAATAAAGGTGAAATAAATTAAAAATTAAAAAATCATAAGAGAAGACAAGTTTATTGGACTTCTGTTTATGTTGATTGTTGTCGTCATGGCTACCTGAACCCTCGTCCCCCATCATATGACCCCAGCCTCCACAGCCGACCTGGCTTCCATCTGGGTTCACCAGCTTACAGTTAGAACCAGTCCCACTGATCAACACTATACCTCCTATATGTAGTGTGAGAGGGGCAGAGAGAGATGGAGGGATGAGTGAAATCATACTACACAGTTGTAAAATGACAGTGAACATTCCTTTCAACAATTAAGTCGAAGGACACCACACACAGATTACAAGATCCACTTCTCATACTGGCTATTGATCATATTAAATCATTCTTTCAAATCCTAATTTATCACTTTCAATTAAAAAAAAGTTATGTTAACAAGATGGTTCCGTTACCCCGGTCGCTGGCTGTTGCCATGGCGCCGATGGCATCGGTGGTGATGTAATAATTGATACTGAGTTTAGGAAACCTGTTCTTCATCTCACAGATGATCTTCTCAATAGCATCCTTCTGTTCCCCTCCGCTAAGAGACATTCCCTGGGAGAGCAAGATATTACAAGTTATCATACTAGTTAGCCTACTTGGTAAAAAGGGGCAATTACACAGTAACAGATTTGCGCTCGGACTCAGATTCTTCACTTAAAATGTATGCCAAACAAAAACCATTGATTTCAAATTTTAACAAACCATATAACTCTATGGACAAGGACTACTTTAAACAATTTACACCAAATATTTTACAAAAACACATTTTACTGGAAGAACAGTGCAGATGCAAAATTTGGTAACAGAATTTTGGTAAAATCTCCCTCCGTTTTTTAAAATGAAAACCAGCTGAATTAAGATTCCCAGACGTCTGCAGAAAGAATGGGGCGTCAGCTATGACATCATACCTTGAGTTTTGAAAAAACGTATTTTCCACCATAATTTGCAAATAAATTCATTAAAAATCCTACAATGTGATTTTCTGGATTTTTTTCTTCTCATTTTGTCTGTCATAGTTGAAGTGTACCTATGAAGAAAATTACATCTCTCATCTTTTTAAGTGGGAAACTTGCACAATTGGTGGCTAACTAAATACTTTTTTGCCCCACTGTATATATGTATGTATATATATATATTCCTTAATTTGTAAAACATATAAACTCTTAGCTTTCATTTGTCTCAATTTGACATGCTCCTATGAATTGCACGTTGGTGCTCATGGGTAAAAAAAAAAATTGTATACATGGAATTGACCTTAAGCCTTAGTAACGATTAGCCTACACAATACACAACCCAAGAACTACAATTAGCTACACAAAAAAAGGTGATTCTGTGTAGATGCATCGCAAATTATACACTCAATACATGTGCTCAGGATTGCCATTTTGAGTAGCTAACAGAGCTAGTAAATAGTATATCAAAATCTAATCAAATCTAATTTGATTGGTCACATACACATATTTAGCAGATGTAGCGAAATGCTTGTATATTAGGCTTTAGATTAGATTTTTGCATTAAAATCATGAATTGATTCACCAGAGAGTGGAGAGGTGTGTCTGGGTCTAGCCCCGCTTCTATTTTGGCTTTCTGGACCATGTCGTTGATGGCCTCGATACACTTGTCAACACCCACCAACTGTAAGACAACACATACAGTCAACACCCACCAACTGAAAGACAACACATACAGTCAACACCCACCAACTGAAAGACAACACATACAGTCAACACCCACCAACTGAAAGACAACACATACAGTCAACACCCACCAACTGAAAGACAACACATACAGTCAACACCCACCAACTGAAAGACAACACATACAGTCAACACCCACCAACTGAAAGACAACACATACAGTCAACACCCACCAACTGAAAGACAACACATACAGTCAACACCCACCAACTGAAAGACAACACATACAGTCAACACCCACCAACTGAAAGACAACACATACAGTCAACACCCACCAACTGAAAGACAACACATACAGTCAACACCCACCAACAGAAAGACAACACATACAGTCAACACCCACCAACTGAAAGACAACACATACAGTCAACACCCACCAACTGAAAGACAACACATACAGTCAACACCCACCAACTGTAAGACAACACATACAGTCAACACCCACCAACTGAAAGACAACACATACAGTCAACACCCACCAACTGAAAGACAACACATACAGTCAACACCCACCAACTGAAAGACAACACATACAGTCAACACCCACCAACTGAAAGACAACACATACAGTCAACACCCACCAACTGAAAGACAACACATACAGTCAACACCCACCAACTGAAAGACAACACATACAGTCAACACCCACCAACTGAAAGACAACACATACAGTCAACACCCACCAACTGAAAGACAACACATACAGTCAACACCCACCAACTGTAAGACAACACATACAGTCAACACCCACCAACTGTAAGACAACACATACAGTCAACATACAGTCAACACCCACCAACTGTAAGACAACACATACAGTCAACACCCACCAACTGTAAGACAACACATACAGTCAACACCCACCAACTGTAAGACAACACATACAGTCAACACCCACCAACTGTAAGACAACACATACAGTCAACACCCACCAACTGTAAGACAACACATACAGTCATCACTCACCAACTGAAAGACAACACATACAGTCAACACCCACCAACTGTAAGACAACACATACAGTCAACACCCACCAACTGTAAGACAACACATACAGTCAACATACAGTCATCACTCACCAACTGAAAGACAACACATACAGTCAACACCCACCAATTGAAAGACAACACATACAGTCAACACCCACCAACTGAAAGACAACACATACAGTCAACACCCACCAACTGTAAGACAACACATACAGTCAACACTCACCAACTGAAAGACAACACATACAGTCAACACCCACCAACTGAAAGACAACACATACAGTCAACACCCACCAACTGTAAGACAACACATACAGTCAACACCCACCAACTGAAAGACAACACATACAGTCAACACCCACCAACTGAAAGACAACACATACAGTCAACACCCACCAACTGAAAGACAACACATACAGTCAACACCCACCAACTGAAAGACAACACATACAGTCAACACCCACCAACTGAAAGACAACACATACAGTCAACACCCACCAACTGAAAGACAACACATACAGTCAACACCCACCAACTGAAAGACAACACATACAGTCAACACCCACCAACTGAAAGACAACACATACAGTCAACACCCACCAACTGTAAGACAACACATACAGTCAACACCCACCAACTGAAAGACGACACATACAGTCAACACCCACCAACTGTAAGACAACACATACAGTCAACATACAGTCAACACCCACCAACTGTAAGACAACACATACAGTCAACACCCACCAACTGTAAGACAACACATACAGTCAACACCCACCAACTGTAAGACAACACATACAGTCATCACTCACCAACTGAAAGACAACACATACAGTCAACACCCACCAACTGTAAGACAACACATACAGTCAACACCCACCAACTGTAAGACAACACATACAGTCAACATACAGTCATCACTCACCAACTGAAAGACAACACATACAGTCAACACCCACCAATTGAAAGACAACACATACAGTCAACACCCACCAACTGAAAGACAACACATACAGTCAACACCCACCAACTGTAAGACAACACATACAGTCAACACTCACCAACTGAAAGACAACACATACAGTCAACACCCACCAACTGAAAGACAACACATGCAGTCAACACCCACCAACTGAAAGACAACACATACAGTCAACACCCACCAACTGAAAGACAACACATACAGTCAACACCCACCAACTGAAAGACAACACATACAGTCAACACCCACCAACTGAAAGACAACACATACAGTCAACACCCACCAACTGAAAGACAACACATACAGTCAACACCCACCAACTGAAAGACAACACATACAGTCAACACCCACCAACTGAAAGACAACACATACAGTCAACACCCACCAACTGTAAGACAACACATACAGTCAACACCCACCAACTGAAAGACAACACATACAGTCAACACCCACCAACTGAAAGACAACACATACAGTCAACACCCACCAACTGAAAGACAACACATACAGTCAACACCCACCAACTGTAAGACAACACATACAGTCAACACCCACCAACTGAAAGACAACACATACAGTCAACACCCACCAACTGAAAGACAACACATACAGTCAACACCCACCAACTGAAAGACAACACATACAGTCAACACCCACCAACTGAAAGACAACACATACAGTCAACACCCACCAACTGAAAGACAACACATACAGTCAACACCCACCAACTGAAAGACAACACATACAGTCAACACCCACCAACTGTAAGACAACACATACAGTCAACACCCACCAACTGAAAGACAACACATACAGTCAACACCCACCAACTGTAAGACAACACATACAGTCAACATACAGTCAACACCCACCAACTGTAAGACAACACATACAGTCAACACCCACCAACTGTAAGACAACACATACAGTCAACACCCACCAACTGTAAGACAACACATACAGTCAACACCCACCAACTGTAAGACAACACATACAGTCAACACCCACCAACTGTAAGACAACACATACAGTCATCACTCACCAACTGAAAGACAACACATACAGTCAACACCCACCAACTGTAAGACAACACATACAGTCAACACCCACCAACTGTAAGACAACACATACAGTCAACATACAGTCATCACTCACCAACTGTAAGACAACACATACAGTCAACACCCACCAACTGTAAGACAACACATACAGTCATCACTCACCAACTGAAAGACAACACATACAGTCAACACCCACCAACTGTAAGACAACACATACAGTCAACACCCACCAACTGAAAGACAACACATACAGTCAACACCCACCAACTGTAAGACAACACATACAGTCAACACCCACCAACTGAAAGACAACACATGCAGTCAACACCCACCAACTGAAAGACAACACATAGTCATCATTCATGAAACGTTTCATAATGTAGAAGAACCACTCATGACTTTAATAGAAGCTTAACGTCCTCTTCCTTCACACTTCTATGCACAGATCTAAGACCAGCTTACCATCTCTAAATCCTGACCTTAACCATTAGGAGGGAAAACACAAAGCTGACTTCAGATCAGCACTTACAAGTGGTTGGACTGAAATAGATGCCGATTATGTTTTTAATTTAGATGCCGGATAGTATTTCTAAGCCAATAATCTACAAGGGGTGCAGGAACTCAAGCAGTAGAACATTTGAGGTGCCGGAACTCATTTCCTGTACATTGGAATCTACTCGCTGTCATAATAAAAGTGTACTGTCAGTTCTGTGGTCTCATTCAGTGGTTGGTTGAGGTGCTTCGGCTGATCTGTGGTCAGCTTTACTTTAACCACCTAACGGTTAACATCAGGCTATGGAATATGGTAAACTGATCCTAGATCTGTCATCTCACCCAGTGGTTGGTTGAGGGGCCGTCTGTCTCTGCAAGGATTTTCCCATTCTCAGAGACCAATACCGCCTTGGAGTGGGTCCCACCACTGTTACAATAGATGACACGCACAGACAGGCCGACAGCAGCGCCGCGCACACACAAATCAAATCAAATGAATAGGAAGCTTTCCCTTAAGAATATGGATATTGTCACAAAGGAATGTTTAATTTAACTGACTAAACTCCACCCCCTGGTGAAAGGAAGTGTCTGATGAATCGTTGGTGTAGAGTTTAGTCAGACAGGTTTATGTTCTATGTGACAATCAAACAACAGCACAGCCTTTTGCCCTAAATCAGTTCTGCGCTATATCTGCCTGATAACACGTTTTCATTCAAATTATTACCGGATAAAAATGGTTTATTAGAGACTTACCCTTCAACACCACCGAACACTGCAGCCATTACTTTTCTCTTTTTCCTGTTTCGATCATGTGACACGTCACTTCAATTTCTGATCCAATCAGATCACATTATACAGTTTAGACTTTGACATTTTTTAAAATAACTTTTATATAATCAGTTTTATTGTGGGAGGATCGTATGATGTCCATGCCTTGTAAATAATTACATTCAACGCCCAGTTTCACTTAGGAGCTATTCTGGTATCTACTCTGGGGCTCAGTGTCGCAGTATTGCCTAATAACCAGCAGGGGGCGGAATTACACAAATTGAAATTGAATGGATACATGTTTCCCATGCCAATGAAGAATGGGGAGGGGAGGGGAGGGGCAAAGGGTATATTAGGTTTAGGGGTTAGGTTTGGGAAAATAGGATTTTGAATGGAAATCAATTTTAGGTTCCCACAAGAATAGTACAAAATATTCTGTGTATTTGTGTGTGTGTGTGTGTGAGAGAGAGAGAGAGAGCGAGCGAGTTATAAAGATTGCGTGGCTGTTATTTTGGTGATAAAGATCTGGGGACAAGGTGTGTTGAATCAGCCAGAGAGGTCAAGTAGAGATATTATGTAATTTCACAAAGAATTACAAACACACATAATTCCTGTGTGACATCTTGGCAAAAGGCACACGCATTGTCTATATGTTGAGCAAACCTGGGCACAACCAAGTCAACACATGAAGGATCAATGCAGGCCTATTATTTGGATTCCAATGAATTATATAAATGGACTCTGAATTCAAATGCATTATGCACAAAATGTTGCAATGCTATTTTTTATTTTGAAATAATGCCCGGTGTGAACCTGTCCATTCTCATTGTAATAATTCTGAAGAAGGCTATTGAAAGTTGAAACTGCGAGCCAGCTGTTGAACTATGCTGCTCTGCTGTTGTCTTCATGCTGTCAGACGGAGTGCAAAACGAGGAGGTGGGAGGAGAAGAGAGAGGAACAGAGGAGAGAGCGGTGCAGTGCACTCATCATGCACGCCAGACTGCGTGGACACACGGCACAAGGAGGAAGAGGGAGCGGCGGGTGGCGACAAGCGACAGACAATAACATTACCGTCAGGTTTTCAGGACGTTAGATAACAACTTTTTCAAGACTAGAGGGTACTTCCACCACCGTTTTAAACATGTATTAATTGTATTAAAATACTTTAAATGCCTCGGAATGTTGAGAAAAGCGCGTTGTTTGCGGAAGTAAGTAAACTTGAGTTGAAGGAAGTTCAGACAGAGAAGGAAAAGTAACCGAAAAGTGGTGTCAAATTCGAGAATATTCCTAGTTCTTGGGACGGGGGGTCCGAACTTTGGAGATGGATACCCACGTAAAAGAGGGACAACTTTACGTTCAACATCAGAAGTTTGGCAAGGTAAGACAATAAAATATTTTAAAGCTACGTAATTCTAACTTGTCATAGCCCACTAAAAGTGTTTTCAAGTTGAAGAGGAAAAATACAGAATGGCCCTATCCGGTTGTTAACCGTCGCGGACTGGACTTGGGACCGTTCTTCTACGTCATAGAGCACACATTGATCCAATTAAAGTAAGATATTGTATCCAGTTAAGTTCAGACGCCGGGCCCGACCATCCCGCAAACCATTGTAGCCTAATTTACATCCCATGTCAAAGATTTAGTTTTGATATTATGCAAAATCGTATTGCCGAACGAGTTCCACAACAAGAGGAAGTAGAGAAGGGACCAGTTTAGCTCTCTATTGCAACTCAGCATCAATGTTTGGACATGATCTTGCCCTATAGCCATCAACTCATTTCAACTGTTTGCTGGCGGATAGGTCTAGGTTTTAGAGCAGTCTAAACCTGAATGTATAGTACTACTGTCAGTGTTTATTCAGTCTGTTTCAGCTTCAATATTGGAGTAGTTGTTTTTTCTCTGCAGTGTCAGCTGCAACTTAGTAGGCCTATTACTGTGTGTGTAATGTGTATGCATGTGCATTTTTATTAAGAAACCATAACACAATCTTATCAAGTATCACTATTACTAAGTATTTAATAAGAGTCAATAGAGGACATTCATGTTATATCTTTCAGTCTGTATATAACTACGTTCCCCTATTAGCCCCCAGGCCTGTATATAACTACCTTGCCCTAGAGCCCACAGGCCTGTATATAACTACCTTGCCCTAGAGCCCCCAGGCCTGTATATAACTACCTTGCCCTAAAGCCCCCAGGCCTGTATATAACTACCTTGCCCTAGAGCCCCCAGGCCTGTATATAACTACCTTGCCCTAAAGCCCCCAGGCCTGTATATAACTACCTTGCCCTAAAGCCCCCAGGCCTGTATATAACTACCTTGCCCTAGAGCCCCCAGGCCTGTATATAACTACCTTGCCCTAGAGCCCCCAGGCCTGTATATAACTACCTTGCCCTAGAGCCCCCAGGCCTGTATATAACTACCTTGCCCTAGAGCCCCCAGGGCTGTATATAACTACCTTGCCCTAAAGCCCCCAGGCCTGTATATAACTACCTTGCCCTAAAGCCCCCAGGCCTGTATATAACTACCTTGCCCTAGAGCCCCCAGGCCTGTATATAACTACCTTGCCCTAGAGCCCCAGGCCTGTATATAACTACCTTGCCCTAAAGCCCCCAGGCCTGTATATAACTACCTTGCCCTAGAGCCCCCAGGCCTGTATATAACTACCTTGCCCTAGAGCCCCCAGGCCTGTATATAACTACCTTGCCCTAGAGCCCCCAGGCCTGTATATAACTACCTTGCCCTAGAGCCCCCAGGGCTGTATATAACTACCTTGCCCTAAAGCCCCCAGGCCTGTATATAACTACCTTGCCCTAAAGCCCCCAGGCCTGTATATAACTACCTTGCCCTAGAGCCCCCAGGCCTGTATATAACTACCTTGCCCTAGAGCCCCCAGGCCTGTATATAACTACCTTGCCCTAAAGCCCCCAGGCCTGTATATAACTACCTTGCCCTAGAGCCCCCAGGCCTGTATATAACTACCTTGCCCTAGAGCCCCCAGGCCTGTATATAACTACCTTGCCCTAGAGCCCCCAGGCCTGTATATAACTACCTTGCCCTAAAGCCCCCAGGCCTGTATATAACTACCTTGCCCTAGAGCCCCCAGGCCTGTATATAACTACCTTGCCCTAAAGCCCCCAGGCCTGTATATAACTACCTTGCCCTAAAGCCCCCAGGCCTGTATATAACTACCTTGCCCTAAAGCCCCCAGGCCTGTATATAAAACTAACCTTGCCCTAAAGCCCCCAGGCCTGTATATAACTACCTTGCCCTAGAGCCCCCAGGCCTGTATATAACTACCTTGCCCTAGAGCCCCCAGGCCTGTATATAACTACCTTGCCCTAAAGCCCACAGGCCTGTATATAACGGCAGGGTTATATACAGGCGGCAGCGTAGCCTAGTGGTTAGAGCGTTGGACTAGTAACCGAAAGGTTGCAAGTTCAAATCTCCGAGCTGACAAGGTACAAATCTGTCGTTCTGCCCCTGAACAGGCAGTTAACCCAAACTGACTTGCCTAGTTAAAGGTTAAAAATATAAAAATACCTTGCCCTAGAGCACCCAGGCTTGCATATGAATGTTAATAGTAACACACGGTCACTAGTCTGTAAGAGGCCTCTTTGTACTCTTTCTCTTTTTCTCTGTCTGTCTGTTTCTCTCTCAATTCAATTCAAGGGGCTTTATTGGCATGGGAAACATATGTTTATATTGCCAACGCAAGTGAAATAGATAAACAAAAGTGAAATAAACAAAAGTGAACAGTAAATATTACACTCACACAAGTTCTAAAAGAATAAAGACATTTCAAATGTTATATTATGTCTATATACAGTGTTGTAACAATTTGTAAATAGAGTACAAAAGGGAAAATAAATGTATTTACAATGGTGTTTGTTCTTCACTGGTTGACCTTTTCTTGTGGCAACAGATCACACATCTTGCTGCTGTGATGTCACACTGTGGTATTTCACCCAGTAGGTATGGGAGTTTATCAACATTGGATTTGTTTTCAAATTCTTTGTGGATCTGTGTAATCTGAGGGAAATATGTGTCTCTAATATGGTCATACATTTGGCAGGAGGTTAGGAAGAGAGAGAAGCACTCAGTTTCCACCTCATTTTGTGGGCAGTGAGCACATAGCCTGTCTTCTCTTGAGAGCCAGGTCTGTCTACAGCGGCCTTTCTCAATAGCAAGGCTATGCTCACTGAGTCTGTACATAGTCAAAGATGTCTCTGTATCTCTCTCTTTCTGGTGGGTCCATCAGTGTACCATGGTCTATTATTATGTGTAGTTATGACTGATGGTGGCAGACGGTGTCAGGTGGCGGTAGACGGTATTAAATGGTGTCAGATGGTGGCAGACGGTGTAAGATGGCGTTAGACTGTATTAAATGGTGGCAGACGGTGTCAGGTCGCGGTAGACGGTATTAAATGGTGGCAGACGGTGTCAGGTCGCGGTAGACTGTATTAAATGGTGGCAGACGGTGTCAGGTCGCGGTAGACGGTATTAAATGGTGGCAGACGGTGTCAGGTCGCGGTAGACGGTATTAAATGGTGGCAGACGGTGTCAGGTCGCGGTAGACGGTATTAAATGGTGGCAGACGGTGTCAGGTCGCGGTAGACTGTATTAAATGGTGGCAGACGGTGTCAGGTCGCGGTAGACGGTATTAAATGGTGGCAGACGGTGTCAGGTCGCGGTAGACGGTATTAAATGGTGGCAGACGGTGTCAGATGGCGGTAGATGTGTTAAATGGTGTCAGATGGCGGTATATGTGTTAAATGGTGTCAGATGGTGGTAGACGTGTCAGACGGTGTCAGATGGTGGTAGACAGTGTCAGATGGTGGTAGAAGTGTCAGACAGTGTCAGATGGTGTCAGACAGTGTCAGATGGTGGTCAGATGGTGTCAGACAGTGTCAGATGGTGGTAGACCGTGTCAGATGGTGGTAGATGGTGGTAGACCGTGTCAGATGGTGGTAGACCGTGTCAGATGGTGGTAGACTGTGTCAGATGGTGGTAGACTGTGTCAGATGGTGGTAGACTGTGTCAGTGTGTCAGATGGTGGTAGACTGTGTCAGATGGTGGTAGACTGTGTCAGATGGTGGTAGACCGTGTCAGATGGTGGTAGACCGTGTCAGATGGTGGTAGACCGTGTCAGATGGTGGTAGACCGTGTCAGATGGTGGTAGACCGTGTCAGATGGTGGTAGACCGTGTCAGATGGTGGTAGACCGTGTCAGACGGTGGTAGACCGTGTCAGACGGTGGTAGACAGTGTTAAATGGTGTCAGATGGTGGTAGACCCGTGTCAGATGATGGTAGATTTTAAACAGGGAGGATTGTGTAAGCTTCCGTTCTGTTGGTGAGAACACACACTTTGATACAACCATGTCTTGAGGTTGGAAAATGTGACACAACTGTGTACTACTAATAAGTCTGAAGGTTTCATAAGTACATTTATAGCAGGGCACTGCTCAATTCCCGTTTTTGAAATCATACATATACACCTACTATAGATCTTAACTGTACCCTACTTCATTTTGAATTATTATTGTGTTTTTGTCTTGTCAGCTAGGCATCTATGCATTTATGATTGTTGAAACCTCTTACTAATGCAGTCAGAGGAGGATGCTATAAGCTTTGACTTTCCGATAAGCAAAAGGAGGTTTGGGCTCATTTTAATGACTCAAATGGAATAAATGGAACGGTATCAAACAGGGCCTCCCGAGTGGCACAGCGGTCTACGGCACTGCGTCGAGGCGCTTGAGGCGTCACTTCGATCCCAGGCTGTGACCGGGGAGACCCATGAGGCGGTGCACAATTGGCCCAGCATCGTCCGGGTTAGGAGAGGGTTTGGCCGGCCGGGATGTCCTTGTCCCATCGCGCTCTAGGGACTCCTTGTGGCGGGCCGGGCGCCTGCATGCTGTTTTCGGTTGCCAGTTGTACGGTGTTTCCTCTAACACATTGGTGGAAACAGTGAGCAGTGTGCCAAGCAGTTCGTACGGGAATATCATGAAATTGGGGAGAAATTAAACTGATGAAACATGGAAACCAGATGTTTGACTCTGTTCCATTTGTACCTTTCCAGACATTACAATGAGCCCGTCCTCCAATAGCTCCTCCCACCAGCCTCCACACACACTGAGAGACAGGCAGCTGCTTGTCTACACCCTGCAGCAGCAGACTCTAGACGGTGTGGTGGATGGATGGATGGAGGATATGTTGTATTATTAAGGGCCTGGAGGGTGTAGAAATCAGAGAAGCTATTACAGTATAAATACAATACAACTTTATTAATCCCAGAGGGGTTGACATTAATACAATACAACTTTATTAATCCCCGAGGGCTTGACATTAATACAATAAAACTGTATTAATCCCTGAGGGGCTGACATTAATACAATACAACTGTATTAATCCCTGAGGGGCTGACATTAATACAATACAACTGTATTAATCCCTGAGGGTCTGACATTAATACAATACAACTGTATTAATCCCTGAGGGTCTGACATGAATACAATACAACTGTATTAATCCCTGAGGGGCTGACAGGGTGCTTCAGACAGCACAAACAGACCGTATAAAAATTAAGGTAAAAGTGCATGGTTCAATCTAAAGAAACTCAAATTCTAACTAAAAGTTGTTAATTAATGGCTAAACTATCTCTAGAATAGTCATCCTTGATGGTCCTGTTAACCAGGCAGATGGCCATAGGCCACAAACGAGGCCCTTGCGCCTTTTGGGTGGAACACCTGAGACCGAGCAGGTGGTGTCCAACGGGGAGCAGTTGGAACTGTGGGTTGAGGACCTGCAGTCCCCCAGGATGTCATGGGCCTCTCCTCCTGGTCTTGCTGCTCAAAGAATGAAGCCAGAGAGGCACCCGGGGGGGGGGATCTTAGATCAGGTGTTTATAACGGTCTGGAGGCTGTTCCTCATCTTGACAGAGAGGCACGTGAACCAGAAACGCAGAACGCTCTCGTTGAAAGAACTGTAAAAAGTTAGGGATATTGATTTGTGGAATGAGTTCAGTTTCCCGAGGAAGTGTTATCTCTGGGGGATTTTGTAAAAAAAAAAAAAAAAGGGAGTTTAGGAAACGCTGGTGTAGAGGAATAAAAAGAGGGGTGACAGTAAACACCCTTGTATGGTCCTACTTCCCTAAGTAGTGCCTAGTTCCCTAAGTAGTGCCCGGTTCCCTAAGTAGTGCCCAGTTCCCTAAGTAGTGCCCGGTTCCCTAAGTAGTGCCCGGTTCCCTAAGTAGTGCCCAGTTCCCTAAGTAGTGCCCAGTTCCCTAAGTAGTGCCCGGTTCCCTAAGTAGTGCCCAGTTCCCTAAGTAGTGCCCAGTTCCCTAAGTAGTGCCCAGTTCCCTAAGTAGTGCCCAGTTCCCTAAGTAGTGCCCAGTTCCCTAAGTAGTGCCCAGTTCCCTAAGTAGTGCCCAGTTCCCTAACCCAGCCAGACAGGCTCCTGAGGTTACACTGTATTAGTAGTAGTATTATTTACACACTGCTATGACACACACACACACACACACACACACACACACACACACACACACACACACACA